>NW_007734870.1:62290-67167 GCF_000696425.1 Galeopterus variegatus
CCTCCCCCGCGCCCACTCGCGCCCGCCCCGCGCCGCCAGGGACGGCCCACCCTGCGCACATGGCTGGGCCGGGGTGACTCATCCGCCGCGCGCCCCCCGCCCGGGGCCGCTCGGCTCATTCAGCCTGCGGGGACAGGGGGGACCACGCTGGGGACAGCGAGCCCCCTCCACGCCAGCGCCAGGCGAGAGGCGCAGGTGTGTGCCAGGAGGGGGCCCAGGCAGGCGGTTACTCCCCTCGCACCCCAGGGTCGCATGGAGGGGCTTCCTGACCTCCACTCACCGCTCTCTTTCATAAGGGGGCGGTGGCCCTGGACACTGCCCTCCCCGGTCCCACTGCCCCTGCCTGTGCCAGTCCGCTTTGCAGCATGTTCAGCCACCGGAGAGTCCTGGCGAGGACCCCCTGGCTGAGGGGGTCACGGGGTTCGCACACACCCACCCCCAGGTGTGAGTCCTCGGGTGGGGCTTGGGGCCGGGTCCCAGGGGGGTCCGCCCTGCTCTGTGCATTGGTATGGTTGTGCGACACCCGCCCGTGTGGCAACGGCTGGACGGGGCTGCCCAGCGCCCCCACGCCCAGGGCTTTGGTGAGGCCCAAGATTTCTCCACTTACTGCCTCCAGGGAAATCTGGAAGCTGCTACCCGAGGTGGGGAGGGGAGGTGGAGAAGCGGGAGGGTCCTGGGCCCCGAACCGCCCCCTCTAGCGGGAACCTGGCCAGAAGCTCCAAGACTTCTGAGGACAGAAGAGGGACAAGGGAGGAGGGACGGAGAGGAAAGAGAGAAGAGGGAGGGGAAGGAAGGGGGAGGGGCGGGGGCGGGGCGGCAGCGCTGTGCAGTCGCAGAGGCGGAGAAGAGCCGACACCATGTAAGGAGTGGGGCTCCGGAAGCTGAGATTCCCTCGGAGGGAGGCCCCTCCCGCCTCCCTGGCAACCATGCTGGGTTCCTCCAACGCTGGCTGGATAGGTGTGGGTCTCCTCGGGTCCTCTGCTGTTACCTGGGCACAGATAACACACAGCAGTGCCCACAGTCAGAGGCACACGGACACAGAGTCAACGCCAGTCAGGGCACCTGGTCCCCTGCCAATTTCCCTCTCCTTATTAGACACATACACACTGCATGCTCACACCCCAGTCATACCCCCAAAGCACACTCGTACCCCCCACTCATACCCCCCACTCATACCCCCACCGGCACACTCATACCCCCCTACTCATACCCCCCACTCATAACCCCCACTCATACCCCCACCGGCACACTCATACCCCCCTACTCATACCCCCCACTCATAACCCCCACTCATACCCCCACCGGCACACTCATACCCCCCTACTCATACCCCCCACTCATAACCCCCACTCATACCCCCACCGGCACACTCATACCCCCCTACTCATACCCCCCACTCATAACCCCCACTCATACCCCCACCGGCACACTCATACCCCCCTACTCATACCCCCCACTCATAACCCCCACTCATACCCCCACCGGCACACTCATACCCCCCTACTCATACCCCCCACTCATAACCCCCACTCATACCCCCACCGGCACACTCATACCCCCCACTCATACCCCAATTGGCACACTCATAGCCCCCACTCATACCCCCACTGGCACACTCATACCCCCCACTCATACCCCCACTGGCACACTCATAGCCCCCACTCATACCCCCACTGGCACACTCATACCCCCCACTCATTCCCCCCACTCTAGGCCCCTCCAGCCCCTCTGTCTGTTCACACACTTGAGAGCACACACCTGGGAGCCCACACACTGGGATCCCCACTTCCTGCCCGCCTCTTGGAGCCCCCCTCCCTGTGTCCCCCTTCTCTCTCAGGGAGCCTCTCCCCCCTTCAGAGCCAGTCTGTCTCCTCCTTTCCCCTCTGGGCTTCCGCCCCTGGGGGAATGTCTTTCTGGCAAAAACTCCCCCAAAATGGCTCTCCTGGTATTTCTAATTAAAGGCAAGTGGGCGGACAGAGAAGGGCGGGCGGAGGGGCACCACCGAGCAGGGAGGGGGAGCCAGGCAGAGAAGCTGCGAGAACCAGGACTAACCTGGAGTCTTCCCTCTGAGGAATCCCAGGAGCCGGGTGTCTGTGCTGTGTGAGGTGCCCATGCGGCCCGCTGTGTGTTTGGCTGGTCACTGCAGGCCTGGAGTGTCTGGAGGCCCACAGGCGGGGGCCTGTGCCCACAGGTGTCAGTCTGATAAGCCAGCTGGACACATGAGTGTGGGAGCCAGCACTAAAATGACCAGGGGCCGGATGCCCCCACACACAGTTCACAGGCCTGTGTGGTCCCTGAGGGCCTGGGCACAGTTCCGGGAGCCTCTGGCCTGCGCTAGCCTACAGCTTCCCAACCCACCCCCACCCCATGCAGCAGCAAACTGACAGGCCTTCCTGGAGCAGGGGGAGCCCAAGAGAAGGAGGTGGCACTGGGGGGATGAAAGAAAAGACAAGATGGAGGCAGGTGATGGCATGAGCCCGGCACTGCCACACTGGGTCTGGGTAGGGCTGGGCTCGGGCCAGACCCCTTAATGAGGAATCCTGGTGCCCACTCAGATGCTGCAGCCCCACCCTCCACCCACCCAGCCCCCCTCATCCCCGCTGCAAAGCAGGACATAGATGGTCCAGGCAAGACCACATGGCTGTGAGAGAGCACAGGGACAGTTCAGGACAACACAGTGGAGATGCTGGGGGGGCGGGTCACACTAAGCCCCCACCCTCCTCACCCAGGCAGGGACTGCACAGTGGCTGTGAACACAGGGCCTGCGCAGTGACAGGTGACAGGCAACAGCCGCTGCTCCAGGAACACTAAATCACTTCTCAATTATCGCCCCAGAAGCCCGCGCCAAACCCCCGCATTGGAGCCTCGGGCTCCATTCTTCCGCCTTCAGAAAAGAGGCCAGGCAGGCTCCCTGCCACCAGCCGGGTGGGGGACTCTTATACAGGGGCCCACCCTGCCCTTCTGCTCCAGCACCCCCAGCCTGGTCCCGACAAGTGGGGGAGAAGGCGCTGAGTGCCCATCCCCAGTCCCCAGCCTCACCCAGAGCAGGACAGCCCAGGCTGCAGGTTGGGGAGAGGGCAGGAGGAGAGGCCTGGGGGCTGGGCCTGTGCAAGACAGAGGGAGCGCCTGGGGGCCACCCCTCCCTCCTCGCTCGGAGCCCAGCCGTCTGCTGCTGCACAGGTCTGACAGCTTCTGAGGGCTCAGCTGCCTGAGGAGGAGGGGGTCCTGCAGGGGAGGGAGGGCGGCCACAGGGGGTCTGCCTGGCGCTAAGGACTGGGGAGCCCTGGTTCAAACAGTTCTCTGGAGTTCTGACCTTCTGCCCTAGGGCTCCAGGCTCCCAGACCCCAAGTTCTACCTGTGCAATGTTGAGATGCCTGTTTCAAGACCCCTCCCGTGCCCTCTGCCAAATGCACACTCTCAGGGACCTCCCCGCCAACCCCACCCAGATGTGAGCTCCTTTCCTCCCTTCTTCAGGCTGCTCTGTGACAAAATCCTCTCCTTGCAGGGCTCACACCTGCCTCTGGGAACCCCTTAGTGCTGGCTCCTGAGCATCCCCACCTGGGCCCCCAGATGTGTGTGCTGTGCCTATTTAGCAAGGCAGGGCCTCCTGTCCCCTGAGCCTCAATCTCTGCTCCTTAGAGGGCCCCTCCTTGGTCCTCTTCTGGGCAGCCGCTGTCCTTGTCTGGCTCAGAGGGAAGCAAGCCACTCACTCCCCTGTGGGCCCACAGGCTTGGGGCCCTGCCAGGCTGACAAGCAAGCCCTGCGGCTTTCCAGGCTGCTGGCCTAGGGGCCTGCCTGCTCCCTCCCAACTGGCCCACTAATCTCCCAGAGGGTCACAATTAGCATTAGTTAGTGCCCAGGTTATGAGCACAAGCTCCTTCAGGGGCAGAGCTCACCCCACACCCCTCACACACACGCAGGCACGTGCTCACGTGCACGTAGATGCACATGCACCCTTGTTATTTGCCACACGCTCCAGGGCCCTGCTGTCCAGGTCTGGGCTGTGTGGCCCTGTCCTTGAAGAGCGAGAGCAAGATGCTGGCTGGGTAGCAGGGGGATGCAGTGGTGGTGGTCTGCTCTCATCTGCTCTGGGTCCCACCATCTCCTGGGGGTGGAGGGTGGACAGGAGACATGGCCTTCTGCCTCTGGTCAGCCGCCCGTGATCCAGGCGTTGGACCTCTGATCTCTGCAGGTGACTATCCAATCCTGCTGCCCTGCAGGGTCTTCCGGGGTCACGTGGCCTCATTCTGTCTGCCACCCACTGCCCATGGGACTGGGAGAGAAGGGCCAGGCTGACCCTATGTCCCCGGGGAGCCCACTGCAGGGCCAGGCTCCCCACCTAGGTCTCCTGGGGGACAGCCTGCCGTTCATCCCCTTATGCCAGGTGCCCTTCCTGTCCCAGCCCAGGGGTCTGCACACGGCAGGGTCTGCTGACCTTGGCTTGCCACTAGGGTCTCGCCTGAGCTGCCTGAGCTCCTCTCCAGGTGTCCTTCCTTCTGAGCACAGGCAGGGCTCTTGCAGCTGCCCAGTCTGGGCGTGACTCCCTGCACCATCATGACCTGTTCTTGTGGGCACATGTCTGAGAGCTCATGGCTGAATTGCCCGAGCAGAGCCGGGCCTGGAGCAGGCATTAGGCGGGGATTTGAGGAACAAAGGAAGGAATGGACCCTTCTCCATCTCTGTCTGGTCAGGAGGCGTTTGGCAGTTGTTTGACCCTTCTCCATTTCTGTCTGGTCAGGAGGCGTTTGGCAGTTGTTCACCTGAGCCTCAACTTCCCATCTGTGAAATGGGGTGACAGTGCAGGGCCCAGTGTCTGGAGGGGCTGAGGGCTGTAAGGCCTAGTTCTCCTGCCCTGCCTGGTCTGGCCTGAGGTTTAC
>NW_007734870.1:68129-76379 GCF_000696425.1 Galeopterus variegatus
GGGTGGGGGTGGGCCGGAGGTGGAGGGGCTCCGGGTGTCTCTTCCTTCCGTCCTCCTCCTCTGCCTTCCAAGGCCCCAGCAGCACAAGCCCCGATGACACATGGGTGAGCCGCTGACAGAAGGGCCAGAATCTGAGCCCCAGCAGCTGGGAGGGACACCTGGACCCTCCCATTGGCCCTGCCACCGCCCCTGAGGGTCGCTCGCATGGCTGGGGGGTAAAGGTCTCAGACCCCACCCGAGGGGACGCACAGTGGGGTGTGGCTGAGACTGGGGGATAAAAATCAAAGAAGGAAAAAGGACTGGGGGCGGGGGGGTGGAGGAAAAGAAAGAGCAAGGAGCCAGGACGTGGCTGTGCCAGGTTAATTTCTCAAGGAGAGTTCCTCGCCCTGGTTCGCACAGAGTCCTCAGAGGTGGGGGACCCGCTGCTGGGTGCTGAGCGGGCAGGTGACAAGCCACACCTGCCCAGTGGTCCCCCAGCCTCAACACTGCTGCAGCCAGAACAGTCCCTCAGAGGCTCCTGGAGGCAACAGAGGAACAGGGCAGGTGGCGGGGGGAGAGACTCTGAGGTGTGGAGTGGCCTGGGCGTGGGGCACAGGGGCGCAGGCGCAGAGGACTGAAGTCGATGGTCTTGGAGGCCCGTGGGCGCTGAGGCGCTGGGTGGGCGGAGGGGCACTTTGAGCTCCCGCTCCATCTCCAGCCTTCCCAGCCCCCGGAGCTGCAGGAACATTCTCTTTCTGGGCCCCCCCCCCCTTCCTTCCTTCCTCTTCTCCCCTTGGCAGGCTGTGTGCCGCTGCCTCCCTGTCCCTGGAACAGGCAGCCTGTTCGTTCCGGGCCCCCACACACCAGACCCTCCCCCTTCCTCCCTGCTCCCTCCTCCCTGCTCCCTCCTGCCTCCCCGTCCAGCCTCCAAGGAAACTTTTGTATTTTTCCAATGATCCTGGCACAGCCGTCCGCTCCACGCACCCCTCAGGTATCCCCTCTGGTGCCAGGAGGCTCATCAGAGCCCAGACTCCACCGACTCCTGGTAGACAAGGGCACAGAGTGGTATGGAAGCCCATGCTGAGGGGGCATTCATTCCTTATCACTGCCACCCCCCACCTCTACACAGAAGTGGAAACCAAGGCCAGAGAGAGCCAGGGACTTGCCCAAGCCACATGGCGAGGAAGGCCACAGCCTGGGCTGGAAGTGTACAGGCGGCTGGGAGGGACCTCCAGACTCCCGGAGACATCTCATGGACACTTTCATGTCCTGTGTGACCGTAGGTAAGTCCCCTCAGCCCCACCCCCTCCCTGGCCTTGGTTTCCTTACACATGGGGTGAGAAGTCATTCAGTCGACAAACGATCCCCAAGCCAGAATTGGCAGGCACTGGGTCAGGCAGAGCACGGGAGGAGGCGGGGCACAGGGAGGTGTAGAGCCCCTTAACAGGGAGCATCACTGCGACATCCCCTCCCCCCCCAGGGTCCTGGAGGACGCTGGGCTGCGTGTGGCCCGTGGCTGTGCTGGCAGCTGGGCCTCTGCCCTTTGCAGCCCATCAGCACCAGCAGGTCCCCCCTGTTCAGAGTCCTGGAACTGTCCAAAGGACACCCCACAGGTGTTTCCTACTGGGTCATCTGGGCATTGTGGGTGCGGATCTGGGGCACACAAGTCAGAGGACAGGTGTGAGGACGGGGGGCTCCCCGTGGACGCCCCTCACCTGGGAAATGTCCCCGTGGCACAGCAGGTGCCCCAGCCTGGTCTGAGCATCCAGAGAGCACAGCGGCGGTGGGGGAAGCAGGCACCTCTCGTCCTGCATCTCCTCGAGGTGCTGTGTGACCTCATGCACATCACTCAAGCCCTCTGGTCCCGGCGTCCTGGGTGCACAGCAGGCAGAGTGGACTAGTGGCAGCCGAGTCTCTCCTCGGCTTGGACGGCGTGGCGGAGGTGAGGAGCAGCCGGCTGGACCTGTGACTGTGAGGTTCCCTCCACAGGAAATGCCCACCCACTCCACCACTCGCCGCCTCTGTTCAGTTGACAAGGACGACCAGGTCAGCACACAAAGACTCAGTTTCTCCTCGAGTGTCGTCTAAATCGGAGCCAGCGTCTCTGCCTCCAGGAAGGCTTCCTGGGCTCCCAGTGTCCTCCCCTGTGTGCGCCCCCATCAGTGCCCTGAGCACAAATGGTGCCTTCCCGCACAGGGGTGCCACTTTGGGACTGTGTGCGAGTGTGAGTGTGAGCGTTTGTGGGTGCGGCGCTCTGACCTCCTGATCAGCCCAGGCTTTCTCCCGCGCACCAGTGCGTGCCGGCCCTGAGCTTGCTCTGGGCACAAGGCGACTCCACCCGGTGGAGAGGCTCGGACCCCGCCATTGTGCTGGGGCCAGCAGCCCAGCCAAGAGGTGATGGCAGGGTGGACGGGGTGGCAAGGCAGGTCACAGGGAGCAGGTGGCCAGCTGGGTCTTGTCCCTGGGGCAGAGTCTGGAGGGCGGAGGAGAGGGGCAGGTCTGCAGGGCCTGCCTCACCTTGGCCAGCACACCTCCCAGGGCCACTGTGACCACCTGGAGGAGGGAGGATGGTGGGGCAGAGGAGCGGCAGGCAGATGGGAGGTGCTTTGTGGTGATGTCCCGGCTGGGTATCTGCAGCTGTGGACCAGGGTCCCTGGTGTCTGGGCTGCCAGCACTCAGCTGGCGATCCCTATCAGAGTCACGTGTGAGGGAAGCGTGAGGACTCCCGGGCCCGCTGGGGGCTGTCCTAGCGGTCACAGCCTCCCCCACCTCCCTGCCCCACTGGGCCCTCAGCTGGGCCGCGTGCCCACTCCCGCCACCTCAGATGGTAGCCCAGATCGTGCTTCAGGAACCCGAGGGTGGCTGGCCCCTCAATCAGGACAGAGGGTTTGCTGCCAGCTGGCCCTGGAGGGACGCCCCCAGAGCGGGGGGTTCAGGACACCCATGCCAGGGAGGGGGGTGGCGTCCAGGACAGCCCGCTGCCCCCGCCTGGCGGCTGTGCTTTCCTGCTGTTCTCTGCATCTCCATTTTAATCTCTCCCTTGTGCCAACTGGGCTGCCAGCACCCGCAGCTCACTTCCGGTGCCATAAAAGGAGAGAGGCTGAGAATAGCCTGGCGTGACGTGTGAGGAGCTTCCCCACGCAGGCAGGCTCTGCGCTTCCCAGCCCGCCCCAGCCTCAGCCCCACCAGAAATGGATGGCAGAGCCGGGCCTGGGAGGCCAGAGCCCCAGGTCCCACCACCCCAGCACTAGCATGCGGTGTGACCGTGACAGGTCACCGGGCTCCCAGGACCTAGTATCCCATCTGCCCACTCCCCTCCCTCTGGGCCCCACGAGGGTCACTGCACTTGCAGGAGGGGCAGGTGGGGGAGGGCTGGGGACATCCCCCCACAGAACAGTCCCAGCCCTGCCCAGCAGCCCCCAGGTCTCCCGCAAACTGCCAGGCACCCTTCCCAGGCTGAGGAAGCGGGCTCTGTGGCGGCCTTTCACTCTTCACCATGACCACCCACTTGACACCGTTGTCATATGCGGGAGGACACTGAGACCCAGAGAGGCAGAAGCTTGGTGAGCGCCCTACAGAGGATGAACCTGTTCGCTGGAGACCGTGGAAGCCACAGAGCTCACCCCTCCTGGCCCCTGGCCCCCAGAGGCCTTCCGCCCCAGCCACCCTCGTCTGGCTGGCGGCTCCTCCCCCTTTCCCTCAGCTGGCTCCTCCCTCCCCTCCTGGGGAGTGGGACCTGGACCGCCACCCTTCTCAGCTGCCTGCCCCCACCAGCTCTGGACTCCTGCACTGGGTGTTCTCTGGCTGCCAGCCCCGGACAACCTGCACAGCTGCAGGCACCACAAATGCCCAGGTGGCCCCTTCCCCCACCTCCCCCTGGCCCCTGACATGGGCACCTCCCTGTCCACTGCTGGCCTCCTGGGTGCCAGGTGTGAACTGCGACTCTTGGCCTCACCAAGAAGATGTCAGCCCCAGGCCCAGGGTCTGCTGGGCCAAAGCCCCCTCAATCCAAGGTCTCAGCTTCATGTCTTTGTCCCACAGGGGTGCCTTGATGGGCATCTGTCCCTGGGACACTGTCAGCTCACTCCGGGCCCAGGTCTGTGTGTGAGGGCTCGACACCGGCTGAGTGTGATGGGCTGCACGGGCAGGTGGCCTGGTGGCCACACAGGGCCCCGAGCTCAGAAGGGCAGGTGCTGGGTTCAATGGCCTGCTATGCAGCTCCTACTGATCTTTGAACGAGGGGCCTGTGTTCTCACGTTTTGTGCCAGAACCCACCAATTTTGCGCGTGGCCCCACCTACCAGAGTCCCCTCGCTGTGGCTGGGAGGGAGGTGGTTCACCATTCCATGGTCTTTCTGGAAAAGAAGGTGAAAGTAGAGGCCACATGGGATAAAGGAAGAGGCCCTGTTGCCTGCCAGGCACCGTCCAGAGCCTCAGAGCAGCCGGGACGGCGCTTGCTGGCACCCTGTGTCACAGGTGGGGACCGGGCACACAGTGGGCAAGAGGCGTGCCATGGAGCCCAGCCGTGAGCGGACGGCGGGCTTCCATTTCAGCCCAGACTCATGGGCTCTGGGGGAGGGAGGTGGTTCACCATTCCATGGTCTTTCTGGAAAAGAAGGTGAAAGTAGAGGCCACATAGGATAAAGGAAGAGGCCCTGCTGCCTGCCAGGCACCGTCCAGAGCCTCAGAGCAGCCAGGAGGGCGCTTGCTGGCACCCTGTGTCACAAGTGGGGACCGGGCACACAGTGGGCAAGAGGCGTGCCATGGAGCCCAGCCGTGAGCGGACGGCCGGGCTTCCATTTCAGCCCAGACTCATGGGTTCTGGGGCGGGCTCTGGGGCGCAGGTCCTCGCCCCACGTTCGCTGTTGGCCCCTCACAAGACTTAGAAACCCTCTGAGCCTGGGCTCCTACAGCTGGTCATGGGGCTGCCCGCCGTGGAGGCTCAGCGTGGTCAAGGGCCCAGGGCGGTCTCACAGGCAGGACCAGGGCTGGCAGGGCTCTCTCCTGGCCCACGTCTCCTCTCCTGCATTCTTGATCCTTGGGTCTGTCTGGTGGCAAACCTGGGGCTCTGGGAGGGGTGTGGCAGGCTCAGAGGCAGGGGGCCTCAGAGGCGGGGAGACAACACCCATCTCTCTGACCCTCTCCTGTCCTGGAAGGGCTGGTGGCACGCCTCTGAGGAACCTGCATCGTGGGGGACCAGGGTGGGTGCTCTCAGCATCCCCGTTTGGCCAGGCAGGGCCTTCTCTCCCTTCCTCCCTCTCCCAACTGAGCTCTGAGGCCCTGAGGGGTCAGGAATTGCAGATCCAGAGGGGTGTCCAGCCAGGAGGTGACACAGGATCCACACCCTTCACCCCCTCACCAGGGTCTGCGCTTCTCAAATTCCGTAGATCCTGCTAAAATGCATTGGTTCCTTCCCTGGACCACGTAGGACTGATGCTCAGGGCCCCAGATACAGGGGCCCCACCACAGGGGACAGAGGCCCCCTTAAGAGAGAGTCGAGGCACCAGAGGAGGTGGGCTGTGGGCCCAGGCTGAGACCGAAGCACTGGGTCAGTGTGCAGAGTGGGGAAGGGGCTGCTCCAGTCATGGCTGGCAAGCCTGGACCCCCAACCCAGACCCCGGTCCCTGCCCGTGCCTGTCCCATGTGCAGGTGTCTTCCCCCCTTGCACGGGCTCTCCCACATTGGTCACTCTCCCAGACCCACCTCTGGCCTCTGCCCTCCTCTGCTCTCCCTGCCTCCTCCTCTGTCCTCTGTCCTCTGTGAGTAACTTCTTCGGGGCCAGGCGCCACCTGCTGGCCGCATCCCCTGCCTTGCTCGGCCTCCGACATCCCCGCCTCCTTCTTCCCTGCCCTGTCTCTGTGCCGTCTCCCTGTCTCTGAGCTGTCTCCCTGCCTGTGCTGTCTCCCTGTCTCTGGGCTGTCTCTCTGTCTCTGTGCCATCTCCCTGTCTCTGGGCCGTTTCCCTGCCTCTGTGCCGTCTCCCTGTCTCTGGGCCATCTCCCTGTCTCTGGGCCATCTCCCTGTCTCTGGGCCGTCTCCCTGCCTGTGTGCCGTCTCCCTGCCTGTGTGCCGTCTCCCTGCCTCTGTGCCGTCTCTCTGTCTCTGTGCTGTCTCTCTGTCTCCCCTGCCTCCGTGTCTCTCCCACACTCCATTCTCCTGTCCTGAGGATATTTTCCTGGGTCCAGCTGTCTCCAGGTCTGAAGCCCACTAGCTCTGGCCGTGCAGCCCTCCCTGCAGATCATAGTCGTGGTGGCCACTGGCCTTGCTCCAATCCAGTGGGAGGAGGGGTGGGCAGGTGGTCAGGCCTTCCAGCATGTGCCAGGAGCTGAGGTCAGGGGCATAGACCTGTGAACCGAGAGGAGAGAAGGAGCAGGTGAAGGGGAGGGTCCTTCCAGGGCAGCAGTCTCACCACCCACACGCTACCCCCAAACCCAGTGGTCAGGGTGAGGACACTGGGCCCCCGGGGGCTGCCCCACCTGCCCCTCACCACAAACATGCTCACTCTGAGCTCCAGAAATGGGGGCCTTTCCACCGCACCCCCACAGGCCCCGGACAGACCACTCCTGGCAGGCTGACCCCCTACCTGGGACACCCTCCCCTTTCATTTCCAGAATCTCTTGGGCTGTAGACAAGGGGCTTCCTTCTGCCCTGCCCTTGCCTGGGGAGCTGAGGACTCTGACTCAATGTACCTGAGCAGCCGCCACTTCCAACCAGCCTCCCCTCCCCCCAGCCACAGTCCTCTGCCCTGAGGACCCTCACCATGCCCTCCCCAGGTGCACACCCCTCCCAGAATCCTCAGGCTGTCCCCATGGCCCATTTGCTGCCCACAGATGGGGCTCAGGGGAGCCAGCAAGGGGTCTTGGCTGCCTCATATCTGGAGTGTCCCATTACTGGGCCTTGGCAGGACCTCCACCGACACAGACCTTGGCTCTGCGGGATCAGGATTTCCACACACACCTGAGGCAGAGAACCAGAGACTGACAGAGAGAAGGGAAACTGGGGACAGAGCAGGGCAGACAAGGTGGCTCTCGGCACCCAGGCAGTGCCCATCCCCCAGAGCAGAGGGTGGGGACACTGAGGCCCCAGGGCTCCCTTCCATCAGCCCAGGCTCAAGACCCCCCTGAGCCCATCCAGGCCAGACATGGGAGGCCTGAGAGGGGCCACCACTGGTGCACCTTCATCAGCCACCCGCCGCTCCATTCCCATGAGCAGGGGCTGCTCTAGCAGTCGTTAATCTCCTGGACGTCCCCACCTGCCAGCCGGGAGGGGGCAGTGGAAAATGGGCCCTCGATAAATAAAGCTGAGCTCCTCACGATGGAACCATGTTCCCTAACTGAAGGGACAAGGCATTTTTCTAAATAAAAACAAAATGTCATCTCAATAACCCAGGAGGATCTCTGTGTCTCCACTGGACAGATGAGGCTGAAACTGAAGAAGGGAAGAAGACGTGCCCACCACCATGACCTCCCACTGTCATCACCATCACCATCACCATGACCTCCCACTGTCATCACCATCACCACCACCATGACCTCCCACTGTCATCACCGTCACCACCACCGTGACCTCCCACTGTCATCACCGTCACCACCACCGTGACCTCCCACTGTCATCACCGTCACCACCACCGTGACCTCCCACTGTCATCACCGTCACCACCACCGTGACCTCCCACTGTCATCACCGTCACCACCACCGTGACCTCCCACTGTCATCACCGTCACCACCACCGTGACCTCCCACTGTCATCACCGTCACCACCACCGTGACCTCCCACTGTCATCACCGTCACCACCACCGTGACCTCCCACTGTCATCACCGTCACCACCACCGTGACCTCCCACTGTCATCACCGTCACCACCACCGTGACCTCCCACTGTCATCACCGTCACCACCACCATGACCTCCCACTGTCATCACCATCACCACCACCATGACCTCCCACTGTCATCACCACCACCACCACCATGACCTCCCACTGTCATCACCATCACAATCACCATGACCTCCCACTGTCATCACCGTCACCACCACCATGACCTCCCACTGTCATCACCACCATGGCCTCCCACTGTCATCACCACCACCATGACCTCCCAATGTCATCACCATCACCACCACCATGACCTCCCACTGTCATCACCATCACCATCACCATGACCTCCCACTGTCATCACCATCACCACCACCATGACCTCCCACTGTCATCACCATCACCACCACCATGACCTCCCACTGTCATCACCATCACCACCACCATGACCTCCCACT
>NW_007734870.1:77348-82984 GCF_000696425.1 Galeopterus variegatus
GACCTCCCACTGTCATCACCGTCACCACCACCGTGACCTCCCACTGTCATCACCGTCACCATCACCGTGACCTCCCACTGTCATCACCATCACCATCACCGTGACCTCCCACTGTCATCACCGTCACCACCACCATGACCTCCCACTGTCATCACCGTCACCACCACCATGACCTCCCACTGTCATCACCGTCACCACCACCATGACCTCCCACTGTCATCACCGTCACCACCACCATGACCTCCCACTGTCATCACCGTCACCACCACCATGACCTCCCACTGTCATCACCGTCACCACCACCATGACCTCCCACTGTCATCACCGTCACCACCACCATGACCTCCCACTGTCATCACCGTCACCACCACCATGACCTCCCACTGTCATCACCGTCACCACCACCATGACCTCCCACTGTCATCACCGTCACCACCACCATGACCTCCCACTGTCATCACCGTCACCACCACCATGACCTCCCACTGTCATCACCGTCACCACCACCATGACCTCCCACTGTCATCACCGTCACCACCACCATGACCTCCCACTGTCATCACCGTCACCACCACCATGACCTCCCACTGTCATCACCGTCACCACCACCATGACCTCCCACTGTCATCACCATCACCATCACCCTGGCCTCCCCAGTGTCATCACCACCACCGTGGCCTCTCGCTGTCATCACCATCACTGTGGCCCCCGCTGTCATCACCATCACTGTGGCCTCCCAAACTTTCCTCACTGTCACCATGGCCTCCCCGCTGTCATCACCATCACTGTGGCCTCCCCACTGTCATCATCATCTGCACCACCACTGTCAACACTATCACTGTTACCGCCACTCACCATCAGTCCCATTGTCAATGTCTTCCTTATCACTGTGAAACCACAGTCATGACCACCTCACAATCACTGCCACCACCTTTATTATCGCCATGATGACCTCAATTTCAGGTTGCTTTGTGGCTGGCCATGTATTTTACCAATGAAAGACAAGGGCTTAGAGGGAGATAGTTCTGGGTTGAAACCTCAGACATGCTCATTACTGTCTATGTTAACCTTGGGCATGTTTTGGCATTTGCTTTTCTAATTAGTGAAGAGGAGAGGTGCTCCAGTCCATACCTCTGTTTCCTGTGACATGACAACTTTGAAAATGGCATACTGGCTGCCTGACCCTCTGGAGGTGGTGGGCTAGGCTGGCTGTCCTGTGGCTCCATCCCCTCATTCAAGCCACACAGAGGGACTCCTGGGAGCACGTGAATCACGGGATGAGAGCTTGGCCGATCCAGTGTCTAGGATGATGCCCTGTCACCAAGTCTGCAAAAGATTCCACTTGTTTCAAAGATCAGATGAAACCACAGCTGGGAGCAGCTCCTGAGCAGGGCTGGCATGGGGGCACCGGCACTCTTGGAAGGCTATGGAAGCCCACCCTCAGGGGAGCACAGCTTCTAGCCCGTTTCCAGACACAGGCTGGGAAGACCCTTCTGCCACTAAGAGGAAAGTTTCTCTCTCCATGAGTACCAGAGCTAAGGGGTCTGATGAGTTTTGAGGCATTTGCTGAAATGCCCATTGTGTGCTCTGACATCTAACCAGTAAGAGTGAACCTGTCAGTGCTGCAGGCTCCTAACGGTGGTGACTGGCACCCCTGAGAGGAGGGTGGAGAGGATTAAATCAGGCCGTGACTGGCCCATGAAGTGTTAGCCGCCTCAGCTGTTATTACAGTGATTATCATTGGACGTGCATTTGCACTGGCTTTGGCTTGGGTCTCCTACTGAGAAAACTCCACAGCCATCAAGCCTCTCCCAGCCTGAGGCAGGCACGTGGCACTGGCAGACTGGCAGGAGAGTGTGGGGGCAATGAGGGGCATTTGAGGGGGCAATGAACCATGCCCACTCCTGAGGGCCCTCCTCCTGTCCTTCGAGGTCTGGTTCTGGGTCCCCTTGTGCAGGATACCTTCTGACTCCAAGAGATGTTCTCTGCCCTGGGCTCCCACAGACCCTGGCACCCCCTGAACATTTATCATGCTGTGAGCCCATTGTCTGTCCAGCCTGGCAGCACCGTGAGGGCAGAGACTGTGCCCTGCTCATGCCTAAGTGACACACCTGGCACAGCCCTCATGGTGGATAACCACCATGGCCTTCTCCAGAGGCGGGTGTGGTGTCATCATAGCCTCCTGCCTCCGTCCAGGGGTTCGGACAACCGACACCCCTCTCAGGCTGCTTCGCTCAGCCTTGTGCACAGCAGGGGCCCCAGAACCACGTGGCCGGAGTCTGAGACTCAGACCTGGGATCAGCCCAACCTCCTGACTGGGTCCACCTTCCAGGATGGTGAGGGAGCCCGAGGTGCCAAGGCAGCAGGCGGGCAGCAGCAGCTCAGCAAGTGAAACCCACGCCTGTCAAGCCTCCCAAGGACAATGTGGTTTTGTCCTTCTTGTTTCTAATTAAAAAGAATTAGTCAGCGGAGTGACACGTTTATGGTGAGTGCCAAATGACATTACTGCCCCGCTGCATGAATAAAACGAGAGGAGAGCAGATTCCCACACGGCGGGGGACTGGCGTGGAATCTCGTTCTCAGAGAATAAAGGTGTGGAAGCCCAGGCTACTTCCCAAATTAACTAATTACTCACTAGACATTTTTTCTGGCTCCCATCCCTCCCCCTCCTTCTCGCCCACCCTCCTTTTCCATCTTTGGCTGGGCCAGACAAAAAAGAAATGGCACCATGTGTCAGCACTATGTAGGATGCTCCTCGGTCCCCTCCCCCATCACAGGAAAGGCCACTGAGACTGAGGTACGGGAGGGACCCCTAGAGAGGAGGGGACAGAACTGGGCCCGGGACCCAGCAGTGTGACTCCCCAGCCAGGGGAGGGTCTGCCACACAAGGAGGCTTTGGGCTCAGCCTGGTCACTTCTCCTCTGGTGTTGGTTTTCTTCAGTGGACAGTGGGAGCGTTAAGCCAAGGTGTCTTTCTTATTCGGCTGTCACCTGCCTGGGGTAAACAGGACAAGTGGGACGTCCAGTGAAGCCCCCCTCCGACCTGCTCTGGAGTGAAGGCAACAGCACCTTCTCTCTTGCAAGCACCTACAGGGGACCAAAGAGACAAAACAACCGAGTGCAGCAGCAGAGGGTCATGCTGGCCGCTCAGTGAAGCCCCCCTCCGACCTGCTCTGGAGTGAAGGCAACAGCACCTTCTCTCTTGCAAGCGCCTACAGGGGACCAAAGAGACAAAACAACCGAGTGCAGCAGCAGAGGGTCATGCTGGCCGCTTGGCCTTTGTGTCTCTTTCTGGGCAGATGGAGAGGGGCCTGGGGCCACGCCACGGCCTCCATGGAGGACAGCCTTTAAGAGACTGAAGGTAATCTCTTCTTCCAGCCTATACCTGGAGCAGGGGCTTGGCAGAAAGGCAGGGCCTGAATCCACAGTCAGCTGAGCCGGTTTCATAACACGTTCCCAGTCCACTCAGGGCCTCAGAGCCTGACGGTCATCATCATCATCGTGACACCCATCTGGCCAACATCTTCACCACTTCCACCAAAATCAAATTCCACCATTGCCAATTCCAGCACTGACACAAACGCCCTCGTCACCATCCTCAACCTGATCACCTTTGACACCACCACGATAGTTATCAGTCATCACCCTCATCATCACCATCGTCATTACCATTATTATCATCCCATCATCACCATCATCATCATCCCATCATTATCATCATCACCATCTTCCGTGGATTGAATTGTGTTCCCCATAGTTGAATATATTAGAAACTTAATCCCCACTGTGGCAGTGTTAAGAGGGTGGAAAATCCTATTATGGTCATTGAAAGGTGGGGACTTGAGGAGGTGATTGGATTGTGAGGACTATACCTTTGTGAATGGATTGATCCATTCTTGGCATAATGGGAGTAGTTCTGGTGGTTTTAAAAGGAAAGTGAATGAGGAGGTGAGTCTCTCTCTCTGCTCTGCCTTTCCCACCATGTGACACCCTGTGTTGCCATAAAGCTACCATCAAAGAAGACACTCACTAGATGTGTTCTCTTGATTTTGGACTTCCCAGCCTCTGAAACTGTAAGCAATAGATATTGTTCCATTACAAATTGCCCAGTTTCAGGTATTTCTGTTATAAGTAATAGAAACAGACTAGTACACCATCATCTTCACCACCATCACCATCATCACCATCATCATCACTATCACCATCATCATCACCATCATCATCATCATCATCATCACTGCCATCATCATCATCCCCATCATCATCACTGCCATCACCATCACCACCACCATCATCATCACCATCACCATCATCACCATCACCATCATCATCATCACCACCATCACTATCACCATCATCATCATCACCATCATCACCATCACCACCATCACCATCACCATCATCACTATCACCATTCATACCATCATCATCATCATCACCATCACCACCATCATCATCACCACCACCATCACCATCATCACCATCATCATCACTATCACCATCATCATCACCATCATCATCATCATCATCACTGCCATCGTCATCATCCCCATCATCATCACTGCCATCACCATCACCATCATCAACATCATCATCATCACCACCATCACCATCACCACCACCATCATCATCACCATCACCATCATCACCATCACCATCATCATCATCATCATCACCATCACTATCACCATCATCATCACCATCATCACCATCACCACCATCACCATCACCATCATCACTATCACCATTCATACCATCATCATCATCATCACCATCACCACCATCATCATCACCACCACCATCACCATCATCACCATCACCACCACCATCACCATCAACATCACCACCATCAGCATCATCATCACCACCATCACCATTTTCAGCAACAGCATCACTGTCCTCATCAACATCATTGCCATTAGTATTGTCATTATCACCATCACAGTCATTGTCATCACCATGCTCTCCATCACCTTCAAAAACACTGTCATGATCGTCACCATTATCATTACCACCATCATGCCCATTCCCATCATTATAATATCACCATCACCATCATCACTACCATTGATGCCACCTCCACATCATCACACCGTCATGGTCGTCATCGTCATGGTCGTCGTCGTCATTATCATCATCACCATCATCATCATCATCATCATCACCACTATCATCATAACTACTACCATGGCCACCTTTTCCACCATCATCTTCATCAAGATCATCCTCGTTGCCACCACTCTTATCTTTATTGTCACCATCAACATCATTATTGTCACAACTACTACCCTCATCACTTGCATCACCAATATTCTTGACACCCAACACCCCTCCCCATCATGGCTATACTCATGGTCTGTGTCCCTCCTCCCATCCATCCATCTTGTCTGCCCCTAACTTTCCACTCTCCATCCAGCAATCCATCCCTCAGTCTCTGCCCCACTCGCCCGTCCACCCTTTGATGTCCAAGGGTGGATGAGATCGAACTGCAGTCCTCAAAGAGCCCAACATGTGTGGACCTCTGACACACCACCCTCCAGGGGCTCTAAAAGTGTGCACGGGGGGCTCGGGGGGCCATCAGGAGAAACGCTGGTACTGCTGGGCTTTAGAGACGAGCCTGGGCAGCTACTGAGGAGT
>NW_007734870.1:83362-84854 GCF_000696425.1 Galeopterus variegatus
CAGAGCCCAACATGTGTGGACCTCTGACACACCACCCTCCAGGGGCTCTAAAAGTGTGCACGGGGGGCTCGGGGGGCATCAGGAGAAACGCTGGTACTGCTGGGCTTTAGAGACGAGCCTGGGCAGCTACTGAGGAGTGGGTGGACAGTGAGTGTGGCCAGGCAATGGGCAGCTGTGTGAGCCTGGG
The DNA here is from genome assembly GCF_000696425.1 of Galeopterus variegatus. Classification (NCBI taxonomy): domain Eukaryota; kingdom Metazoa; phylum Chordata; class Mammalia; order Dermoptera; family Cynocephalidae; genus Galeopterus; species Galeopterus variegatus. The sequence continues at coordinate 83,550 of NW_007734870.1, forward strand.
AGACTGTCCCACAGAGCCTTTCCTCTCTGTCAGGCGGCCCAGCAAGAAGGCAGCCCTGGGATCAGAAAAGGGAAGACGTTGGAGGCCTGAGGTCCCTGGGAGTAGAAGCGCGTCTGCTGTGTCCTCAGTCACAGGGTCGGGTTCTTTGCTGCATTCCTCATTTGCTTGTCAAAGGACCCTCCCATTGATTTGTGCTTTTCAAATTCAATACCTCTTTGAGTGACTTCATTTGGTGACAGCAGGTGTTGGGGAAGTCCAGAAGTGACTGATAACATCTCTGCCCTTAAGGAGCTCCCGGTTTGCTCATGGGTAGCTCTTACCCAGGGCAGGCAGTGCTGAGAACGGCAGAGTGTGCCCTGCTCCATTCATCAGAAGTCCAACTCTCACACTCAGCAGGAGGCAGTTCAGCTCCTCCTTGAGTTTGGTGCACCTAACAACTTACGAACATTTAAGACAACAAACAACATCCACTAAAGGTGCTCTCCGAGATCTCCCCCCAGGCCAAGCCCAGCCCCCTGCTCTAACCTCTCATTGCCCACTCTTGAAAGGGAAATGGAACAGGAAATACCTAACCCCAGATGCCACACTAGGTCTGCAGAGCTGGGGCGCCAGCCTGGGTGCCATCCTCAGCCCTCTGGGTGCCAGCAGCAGTGGTGATGGCTGGATTGAGGTGACAGGTGGAGGGGACAGGGGGCTCGTCCTCCTTGCAAAGCTCCCTCCCTTGCATCTGGCAGGTCAGAACCTTGAGAGCTCCTGAGAGCTGGGACAAGCTCCGCAGAGCCCAGACCTCCAAGCTAGCCCAAGGGAGGAAATGGCCAGTGGCCAGCAGCGTCGTGCTGCACCCATAGGTGGGGGTGGTCCCCCTTTCCTTCCTTCTTTTTGAATTCTCCTGTGCAGGTGTGAATGGATGTGAGCTTCGCCCCTCTGTGAGCCTCCCTATGTCTGGGGGCCTCCTGCCTGGGGGAAGCGTGGAGAAGAGAGGAGGCACTCAGAGGAGGACTCTTCCTGGAAGGCAGTGAGGGAGGCCTGTGCAGAGGCCTGGCCTCGCGGCCACCTCTGTATAACATGAAGCAGCCACGTCACTCCCTGGGCTTTGGCTTCCTCCTCTGCTCCTGGGAAAGGAAACTCTGAGGTCCCAGGATGGAGATGAGGGGACAGGGTCTGGGACAGAGTGGGGGTGGGGTGAGAATAAACCCACCACCTCCCACCTGCTTGTTCCAGCATGTTCTGTGTGATTGACCCTCCAGGGTCAGTGTAAGGATACCGTGAGCACTCAAGCATAGCGGGGGGGGGGGGGGGGGGGCA
>NW_007734870.1:85889-86196 GCF_000696425.1 Galeopterus variegatus
CTATAAATATATGCGCAGTCCTTGAATAAAGTGGAACTTCTCTGGTGAACTGTCAGCCCGGTTCTCGCGTGCTTCCTTCATCCGTGTGCACTTTCATTGGTGCCGAAACCCGGGAAGGAGTTCACCCCGCGCCAGGGGACTCCTTCCTCGGACCTCCTCGGACTCCTCCACGACCCCCGGGACTGATGGTCCGCCCTCATCCATTTTCTCCAGCGCTGGCTTCCTTCATCCACCACTGGCTCATCAGTTAGGTAAGCCCCTTTTCTTTTTGTTGGGCTTGTAGGTTATTCAAACCTTCACCCTAATC
>NW_007734871.1:0-3815 GCF_000696425.1 Galeopterus variegatus
ATATAGGATCCGAACCCGTGGCCTTGGTGTTATCAGCACCGCACTCTACCGAGTGAGCCATGGGCCGGCCCAGGAATGTTCTGGAAGAGTCTGACCTGCCTGCCATCCATGCACAGTACTGGGGTCTACTTCTGATGTGAGGTATCTTACAGCTTTGGAGTATCCAAGTGAAACGTTAAAAAAATTTTAAGACAAAATTTAAAATAAATTTTAAAATATTTTTAAAAATTTAATTCCTCAGTTTTAATTTCTAATACAGGAAGTGGCAATATAGATATAACTGATATCAACAAAAGCTCTTTGGGTCCTCAATTACTTTAAATTTCAAGAGATGGAGAAGACCCTGGATGTGTATGATTTGGGGAAATCTTGTTTAGACTCTGGGTTGTGTGCAGCAGGGTAGTTGAGGGTGTGATTTTGACAGGCTAGTGCCAAATATTGTTTCTATTATTAGTCGTGTGTTTCTGTGAGAGGCACTTTGAATCTCTGTTTTCCTCCTCTGTGGACAGGAGTTGATAATCCTCACCTCTGCAGAGGATGGCGTGGCCAGTAAACCTACCGGTCAGAGGTTCCAGCTGTTATACTGGAACATATTTCAACATGTTTGGTCAATATTCCCTCCCAAAGTAGGATGATCAGTCCTCCCAGTTTGCCTGGGACTGACGACTTTCAGTGCTAAAACCAGGATGGCCCTAGGAAAACTCGGTTGGCTGGTCCCAACCCCTGTGTCCCTTGAGGGCCCCCTCCTATCGTTGCCTGTGTGTCCCTGTGGTCTAATCACTACAGGGTGAATGTCCCCAGGGCCTGGGCCAGCGCCACAGGCTCTGCAATTGCCGTTGGTGTCCAGGGAGTTGTATGTGAGGATACTTCAAAAAGCTGATGGAAAAATAGAATTAAAAGATAATGTAGGGGCCGGCCTGGTGGCACACTGCTACAGTGCGCCGCTTGGGGGCACGGCGGCGCTCCCGCAGAGGGTTCGGATCCCACATACAGACCGGCCACTCACTGGCTGAGCGAGGTGCGGGAGCGACACCGAGGGTTGCGATCCCGTTGCCGGTCCCAGTCCGGTACGGGCGTGACACTGAGGGTTGCAATCCGTTGCCGGTCACGAAAAAAGACAAAAAGGGGAAAAAAAAAGATAATGTAAATTTTTCCATGAAATTTTTATAGACCCCTCATATATACAAATATATATTTATACAGACATGTGCTTGTGTACAGATGTCTGTGTGTATGTCTCTCTCTCTCTTCTACGTGTGTGCAGAAAAGTACATCTGGATGAATCTTTACAAAGTGAACGCACTGAATTACCAGCACCTAGATCATGAAACAAACACGGTCAGCCCCCAGGAGCCTTTCTCACACTCCCCTTCTCTCCCCCAAACAATGGCCACCATTATCTTGACTTCTAACACCATAGATTTGGTGCGTCCATTTTTGTATTTTGTATGAATGGAATCACGCTATATTCTCTCTCTCTCTTTCCCCTGCACACTTTCTCTTACGTCTGGCATTTTTGCTCAGCATAAGGGTTGTGAGATTCAGCCATGTTTTGCGTGTCTTGTTATGTGTTTCTTTTTATTGCAGAAAAGCAGCTATTCTCAAACGGTGGTACGGGGAACCCTGGGGATTGCCGTGACCCTCACAGGAGACTCACACAATCAAAACTGTTTTCAGGGCCGGCCCGGTGGCGCACTGCTACAGCGCGCTGCTTGGGAGCATGGCGGCGCTCCCGCCAAGGATTCGGATCCCACATACAGACCGGCCGCTCACTGGCTGAGCGAGGTGCGGGAGCAACACCGAGGGTTGCGATCCCGTTGCCGGACACGAAAAAAGACAAAAAGAAAAAAAAAAAATCTTTAAAGTGAATTTGGTAAAACCAATAGAAAAATGGGCACTTCGCAAAAAAGTATATCCAAGTCGCCAATAAACTGTGAGAGGAGTGCCACCTCATAAGCTATCAGCAAAATGCAAATGAAAATCTTGATGACATCCCACTACACACCCATGAGGATGGCTGAAAGGGACATGTCAATCAATACCAGGTGGGGGTGGGCATGTGGAGTCGCTGGTACTCTCATGCACTGCTCATGGGAATGCAAACTGGTACAAACACTTCAGGAAAATGCATTATTTATTGAAGTTGAACCTATATCTGTCCTTTGACCCACCAATTCCATTCCTATATTCATAGTAATGCTAAGAGAGTATTTGCCCTCTTCATTCCCTCACCAGTTCACAGTGGAATTTTCCAGAGGCTGCGAGACTTGCGATATCTCAACAGACCCGACGTGGGAGTCGCTGCTAGGACCCAGGGTCTTCAATTTGGCCTAGGGTTAAAGATGCCCCTGTTCTCATTCACTTATTTCATTTTGGAAAATATGGTTATTTTTCCTTAAAAAATATGCTATTTTATGTTAAAAGATCATGGGTTTATTTTTGTTATTTAAGTGGATTGATGAATACATCATTTTGTTTCTTCTTCAGTTTTAATTTTTAATAGTCAAAGCAATAGAGATAACAATGTAAACAAATGCTGTCTGTATCTTCATTGATTTTTAAGAGCATAAAGGGGCCCTGAGACCAAGGAGTTCTGGATCCATCTCCGGGAAGGATTGTTCTGTGTGGATGTAGTGAAGGGAACTTATCTGTTTTGCTGTTGACTGGCGTCTAGTTAAACGAGGGTGTGTTTACTTTGGGATTATTGCGAAGACTGGTGCTAAGAACATGCTTGTTTTTGTTTTTTGTTGAAATAGGTATGTGTGTCTACTGTGTATATGCCAAGGATGGAAGTGCTGAGGCACACGGCAATCATACATTCTGCTTTTAAAACTACACTGCCAGGGGGCCGGCCCGGTGGTGCACTCGGTAGAGTGTGGCACTTGGGAGCGTGGCGGCCCTCCCACCGAGGGTTCAGATCCCATATAGAGACCGGTCCACTCACTGGTTGATCGCGGTGCGGGCGCGACACTGAGGGTTGCGATCCCGTTACCGGTCACGAAAGAAAGACAAAAAGGAGGGAAAAAAAAAAACTACACTGCCAGGGCTGGCCAGTTAGCTCAGTTGGTTGGAGCACATCCTTATAACACCAAGGTCACAGGTTCGGATCCCCATACTGGCCAGCTGCCAAACTCACAAAATTACCACTAACTTCTTTTTCAGAGTGGTACTTTACATGGTCTCACACAGCGGTGTGTGAAAGTCTGGATCGTGCCACATCCTCACCAACACAGGGCATTGTCAGTCTTTCCTTGCAGCCGTTGTGGTGGGACATGGAGATATCACTCTGAGCTTTTAATTTGCTTTTCCCTAATGAGCCATGAAAGCGAGCCCTGTGTTACACGTTGATGGGTCGTATGCTATCCTCACTCTTGAAATGCCTGTTTAAGTCTTTTGCAACCTGGTTGAATTTCAAGGAAATAATGTTTCATGGTCCCAAAGGATGGAGCGAAGCCGACCTATGTCCCTGTCCTGGGGACCAACCTGTGAAGACCCAGGTGGTTCTCAGAGCATCAGGTGTTCAGCCTCCACTGGGTCTCAGGGTCCCAACTGAGCAGTTGTTCTGACAGGTGAGGCCCTAAGGCTTACACCCACCTTTGATCAGATATGCAAGATAATCCCATTCTACAGGTAGGGAAACCGATCCTGGTAAGAGGGAAGTGCCGGCCCCTGGGTCAGAGAACTTTTTTTTTTTTTTTCTTTTTTAAAAAAGATGACCGGTAAGGGGATCTCAACCCTTGGCTTGGTGTTGTCAGCACCACGCTCAGCCAGTGAGCAAACCGGCCATCCCTATATAGGATCCGAACCCACGGCCT
>NW_007734871.1:4048-33236 GCF_000696425.1 Galeopterus variegatus
AAGGCAGCTGGTGATGCACAATCTCCAGGAACCCTTCCCTCCACAGACACTCGGCCAGTGCTTGTGTGCAAGACCTCAAGGAGCCCAGCAGCAGCAATTCTCCTTCTCAACGGGTACTGACAACGAACCTGACAGCCACCCAACACCCGCCTGGCTGAATTTCAAGGCAATGATGTTTCATGGTCCCAAAGGGTGGAGTGAGGGAGACCTAAGTCCCTGTCTTGGGACCAATCTATGAGGCCTCAGACTGGTCCTCAGAGCTCCAGGTGTTCGGCATCCCTGGACCCCAGGGTCCCACCTGAGCAGGTGTTCTGACAGGTGAGGCCTGTATGATCACACCCACTTTGTGATCAAACACAAAGATAATCCCATTCTACAGATGGATAAACCGAGCCTGGCAGGGAGGAAGGTACCCACCCCAGGTCAGGCAGCTAATGACAATAAGGACCTCCAGAGGTTACCACCTGCACAGATACTGCACTAAAGGCCTTGGGAACAGATCTGAGTGAACGGCAATCCAGTGGAAACTTCCTATAAGGCAGATCCTACTGGCATCCCCACTTTACAGAGGAGGAAACTGAGGCTCAGAAAAGCACAGTCCCCAGTCCCATTATGCACATCAGCGGCAGAGCCAGGACTGAAACAGCACCTGCCTCCCGGGCCTTGCCCTCCTGAGCACCAAGCCACACGGCCTCTCAGGACACTCACCACAGCCCCACGGAGCTCAGATGTCCCTTTCACAGAGGAGGGGACTGAGGTTGGCAGAGGTCCCGTCAATTCCTGAGGTCACGTGGGTGACGAGTGGCAGAGCCAGGGATAGAATCCAAATCTCTCGGGCCCTCGAGTCCCACCCTTGATCCTCACATGTACTGGGGTCCCCAGAAGTGGGATGGGGCCAGCCCCTCCCCTGCCGTCATCACAGTCCAGGCCTGTGACACGGGTTCCCCATGGCTCATCTGGCTGGATCACTGTGGTAACTTGTCATGTCCCCACTTTGCAGATGAGGAAACAGAGGCCCAGAGATGCCACGTGAAGGGCCCAAGGCCACACAGTGAGCAAAGGGCCGAGTTTAAACCCAGGCGCATGTAGCTCCACGCCAGCCCTTGACGAGACTCCCCGGCTCAGCCGGGATCACCCTCTGTCTGCAGCTCCCGTCGGCTCATCTGTCCGGGGGGGACTAGGAGCTGGGGTGAATGTGCCCACCACTGAACATGGGATGTGGGGAAAACTGTGATTTGTGGCATAGTTAGATCCTGAACCAATCAACTCAGCAATGATGTGATCCCTGAAGCACCCGGAGTCCCAGACACCATTGGGCATCCCCACAGTCTAACCTCACTTCATCCTGCTGCAATCACAAGCCCTTGGTCCATTTGGGAAAACCACATCACACCTCTTCTCAGTGTGAGTCACCCTACCTGTCTGTGTCTTGCTGCTGCTCATTCAGTCATTTATTCAATTCATCTATATTTACTGAGCACCTACTATGTGTCTGGGACTGTCCCAGGCACCGGGATACAGCTGAGAATAAGACAGACAAATTTCCAGCCCTCCTGACAGGGGCAGAGAAGAAAGAGTGCTGGTGAGAGTTTTGCAGAAGGTGAAACAGGGTGAATGTGCTTGGGAGCTTAGGGGGTGCAGGTGTGAGGAAACCCCAGTCTTGTGGTACAGGCTGGATGGAAACTCACCAATAACCAGATCTAAGGATCCTCTAGCATCCCCCAAACCTTGGGCCTGCCTCCACAGCCTGACTCCGTCACCCCCTGCTGCCGTCACAGGGCCTGGATGCTCCCTGACAACACCAAGATTCTTTCTTGTTCATACCTGTCTGTCTTGGTCATTCAATTACTGAACAAATAAACATTTAATCCCTGTTGTAGCTCTATTCTTTCTCACTTCGGTTCTCTCAGTCCTTTGATTTCCCCCAAATATCTCTGTCTCTCTCTTGCTATTTTGAGCCTTTGTCAATATTCACTTGACCGTAAAGGTCTGATCAGTTTCTGAACTGTCTATTCAGTCCAATTGATCTGCTTGTCTATCGTTATGCAATATCACATTGTCTTGATTACTATAGCATTGCAATAAATCTTGAAGTCGGTATAAGTTCTCCAACTTGTCCCCTCCTCCCTGGACTGTTTTGATGATTCTAGATTCTCTGTATTTCCATATAAGCTTCAGAGTCAGCATGTCAATTTCTACAAAAATATCCTTCTGAGATTTTGATTGGGATTGAAGTGAATCTAAAGATTAGTTTGAGAAGAACTGACATTTTAACAGTATTGAGTCTTCCAATGCGTGAGCATGGTATATTTTTCACTGGTGACTTGGGTCTTCTTTAATTTCTCCCAGCAGTGTTTTGTAGTTTTCAGTAGAATTATCTGAAGGAAGAAATGACAGGACTTATGCATGGATTAGAAGTGGGGTGGGGTGTGGGTGAGGAACAAAAGGAGCGAGGGCCAAGTTGAATGTGCAGTTTTTTTTTTTTTTTTTTTTTTTTTTTTTTAAAAATGCCGGGTAAGGGGATCTTAACCCTTGACTTGGTGTTGTCAGCACCACGCTCAGCCAGTGAGCGAACCGGCCATCCCTATATGGGATCCGAACCCGTGGCCTTGGTGTTATCAGCACCGCACTCTACCGAGTGAGCTACGGGCTGGCCCGAATGTGCAGATTTCTGCTTGAGCCCCTGGGTGTAGATCAGGAGGACAGCACCTTTCCCCTGCAGATCCAGCTCAGAGCAGGAAGGACCTGGATTTGCATTCAGCTAACTGACTCCAGGACCATGTTCATGACCATTTGAAACCCACCTCTTTGCACTCACCATCCCAGGGCCTCTGGGCCCCAGAGCCAACCACTGCTGAAATCCGGGGGTGGAGGGGATCTCCCATGGGCCTGCAAGGACCTATTTCCTCCTCCCTCCCCCCAGCACAGCCAACCTTCCTTCCCTCTTCCAGTGGGACAAAAGTGTCTGTTCCAGGACTGGATTCTCCCATCAGGAGCCTCCTGACTGGTCACCCAGGGTCAGATGGCCCCTCCATCTCTTGCTGTCACTCCTGGCTCTTCAAGCTAATGAGACCTGCCCTGATTCCCTAGCCAGGCCAGCAGCCATAATCTTTCCTAGCAGGGGGCATGGGAGAGGGGGGAGGAAAAAGAACGGGCCCCTTATGGTGAGACACGATGACCCAGCCACAAGGAGGGATCACTGAGCGTGTGCGTGTGCGTGTGTGTGTGTGTGTGCATGTCTGTGCATGTGGGTGTGTGTGCATGTGTGTGTGTGTGTGTGTGTGTGCACGCACGTTTGGGTGTGTGGGGAAGTAGAACAGACCCAGGGAGATATTATCGTCCAGAGAGACAGATGAGAGGAGAGAGACAGAGAGAGAGAGAGGCAGAGAGAAGTACAGACAGAAGGACAGCAAGGGTCAGAGGAAGAGGCAGGGAAAGGAAAGAAACAGGAATAGAGGTGGGTGCTTCAGAGCAGCAGGGTTGGATAAAGGACAGAGGTGCTGAGACTAGGCTGGAGTTACAGGGACAGGTGGGCAGGCAGGAATATGGCAAAGTGAGAGACAGACACACAGACAGTGACAGAGAGACACAGAGGCTGGGACGGAGAGAGAGATAGACACACAGGCAGACAGACAGGCACACACACACACACACACACACGGACACACACGAACAGGTCAGAATAGAGACAGAGCCAGAGAGAGAGAGGGAGAGAATGAGAAGTGAAGACAGCAGTGCAGGTCATCAGTAAAGACAGACGGAGAGGATCAGGCGGAGAGTGAGAGGGGTACACAGGCAACAGGCAGAAACGGCACAGCCTGAGGCCCAAGTGAAAGAGAAGCTGAGGTACAGACACCCAAGACGAAGACCAATGTTGTAGAGAGAAAGAGGGAGAAGAGACGAAGAGGAAGTGGAGAATCTCAGGTTCGAAGACATAGAGACAGACGTCAGGGACAATAGTGGGACAGGTGCAAAACAGAGAGAGAGAGAAGGGAAACTGAGCAGAAAAGAGTGAACAACGAGGCCCCACAGAGATGAACCAGTTGGAAGAGGGGCTGTTGCGGAGAGAAAGGGGACCCAGGCGAGGGGTCCAGAAAGCCCTGCGTCCTTCACTTTTCACATGATCTGTCAGGAACACCTGACATTTCTCTCCTTTCTCTCTTTCTTTTTTTTTAAAGATGACCGGTAAGGGGATCTCAACCCTTGACTTGGTGTTGTCAGCACCACGCTCAGCCAGTGAGCGAACCGGCCATCCCTATATGGGATCCGAACCCGCGGCCTTGGTGTTATCAGCACCGCACTCTCCCAAGTGAGCCACGGGCCGGCCCTCTCCTTTCTCTTTGATGCATCTCTCTTGCAACAAAGCTGGAGGGACACCAGTTAGACCTAAGGAAGGACTTCCCTGAGGGGTGGGGACTTCTGGTCACTGGCAGGAGCTGGGGCCTCCCTTCCCCGTCAGTCCTAATTGCCAAGATGTCGTGGGGGAGGGGGAAGAGGGGATTAAGCAGACGGTGCCCTTCCCCCTCCCAGCCAATGTCACCTCCTGGTGCCCAGTCGAGTCCCCCACCTTGGCCAGGATTACCCTCCGAGATCCAGGCCATGGCAAATGACATCACTCCCAGCCTGGGCTTAAAATCTCCCCTTGTGAGGGGACCTGCTTCCTTCAGCCTCTGCTGTCCGACAACTCTGTCCAGGACTTGGGCCACCAGGAGAGCCCCATCCCTCCTTTCTGAAGGTGAGTGTCTGCAGGAGAGGCGAAGGGGACTGAGGAAGGGAGAGGGAGAGGGAGAGGGAGAGGGAGAGAGAGAGAGAGAGAGAGGAGAGAGCAGAAGTTGGGGCTGTTTTATTCATGGCTGTGTTTTCAGTGCCTGGCACGGGGTATGACAAGAAGAAGCGTGTGACGTTTGCTGAACAATCACAGGTGGGACAGAGGTTCTGTCCTGGCATCTGGGGATACGGGCTGGGCTATAGCTGCAGCAGGAGGGAGTGAAGTCAGACAGTGGGGACTGGCCATGGCGTGAGGGACACCGGAGGGGCCGGGGTGGCTTGTGGTTGATCTGATCAAGCTCTAATGGCACCCAAGGATGGGGCACCTCACCGCTGTTCCAAGGCAACTTCTTAGCACCCCTCCCTGTTGTATTTTCTTTAAAAACTCATCACTGCCTAAAATTTTCTTTTCATTTGTGCGTTTATCCACAAATTACCTGTCTCCCTCGCTGAACCTTGATTTCTTCCCAGTGCCTGGGATGTGGTGGGGTTTGCCTGATATTTGCTGAATATAGGAAGGGATGGATGGCAGAAGTGGGACTGAAGAGACACACACAAGGAGGGCCAAGGTCTTGTGGCGGAAGCGAGAGGGGAGAGGGTAGAATGTGAGACCACCCAAGGGGGCCAGGAATGTAATGACTGGGGGATCATGGTGCTAGTGGATTGATTACTTGGGGCCCTCACAGCAGCTAGAAGCTCTGGCTTTCCTGGGTCCCGTATTTGGTGGTGGGTACAATCACCCCAGCTCCTAGTCCCCCCAGACAGATGAGCCGACGGGAGCTGCAGACAGAGGGTGATCCCGGCTGAGCCGGGGAGTCTCGTCAAGGGCTGGCGTGGAGCTACATGCGCCTGGGTTTAAACTCGGCCCTTTGCTCACTGTGTGGCCTTGGGCCCTTCACGTGGCATCTCTGGGCCTCTGTTTCCTCATCTGCAAAGTGGGGACATGACAAGTTACCACAGTGATCCAGCCAGATGAGCCATGGGGAACCCGTGTCACAGGCCTGGACTGTGATGACGGCAGGGGAGGGGCTGGCCCCATCCCACTTCTGGGGACCCCAGTACATGTGAGGATCAAGGGTGGGACTCGAGGGCCCGAGAGATTTGGATTCTATCCCTGGCTCTGCCACTCGTCACCCACGTGACCTCAGGAATTGACGGGACCTCTGCCAACCTCAGTCCCCTCCTCTGTGAAAGGGACATCTGAGCTCCGTGGGGCTGTGGTGAGTGTCCTGAGAGGCCGTGTGGCTTGGTGCTCAGGAGGGCAAGGCCCGGGAGGCAGGTGCTGTTTCAGTCCTGGCTCTGCCGCTGATGTGCATAATGGGACTGGGGACTGTGCTTTTCTGAGCCTCAGTTTCCTCCTCTGTAAAGTGGGGATGCCAGTAGGATCTGCCTTATAGGAAGTTTCCACTGGATTGCCGTTCACTCAGATCTGTTCCCAAGGCCTTTAGTGCAGTATCTGTGCAGGTGGTAACCTCTGGAGGTCCTTATTGTCATTAGCTGCCTGACCTGGGGTGGGTACCTTCCTCCCTGCCAGGCTCGGTTTATCCATCTGTAGAATGGGATTATCTTTGTGTTTGATCACAAAGTGGGTGTGATCATACAGGCCTCACCTGTCAGAACACCTGCTCAGGTGGGACCCTGGGGTCCAGGGATGCCGAACACCTGGAGCTCTGAGGACCAGTCTGAGGCCTCATAGATTGGTCCCAAGACAGGGACTTAGGTCTCCCTCACTCCACCCTTTGGGACCATGAAACATCATTGCCTTGAAATTCAGCCAGGCGGGTGTTGGGTGGCTGTCAGGTTCGTTGTCAGTACCCGTTGAGAAGGAGAATTGCTGCTGCTGGGCTCCTTGAGGTCTTGCACACAAGCACTGGCCGAGTGTCTGTGGAGGGAAGGGTTCCTGGAGATTGTGCATCACCAGCTGCCTTACCTTGCTGCCAAACCCAGAGAAAAGTTTCAATGGATGTTTGATATTATATTTATTGTTATTCTTTTTTTTAATTTTTTAAGTTTTCTTTTCTTTTCTTGTTACTCTTGACGACATCTTGTCTGCAGAGCACTTACTAGATGCCTAATGAGTACGAAAACCCTCAGTTCCTGGAGGACATTATCATGATCAGCTGCTTGGTCTTGGTCAAGTACCTTCCCTCCCCTCAGGCTCAGGTTCCCTACCTGCAGAATGGGGTCATCCTGATGTGAGAATTCTAGGCTTTCCTACGGGGTCAACTGCCTGGCAGGGTGACCTGGTGCAGATGTGGTGGTGAAGACAGTAGAAGTGGAGCTTTTGTTCTGAGCTCTGCAAGTCGTCCCTAGCAGGGCGAGTTCACAAGTTTCCCTGTTTCCACTCTCTGGAGTTTCATATTAAACATTATTGTTCCTTGGAGAATTGGGAGAGGACAGAGGGAACTCAGGTTACAGGACCGGGAGAATAGGGCCTTCATGAATTCTCCAGGGTTGGAATCCCAGGTCCCCACAGTGAGCTGTGTGACCCAGGCAAGCCACGGTGCCTGAGCCTGAAGATGTTCTCATCTTTAAAATGTAAGCATCTTAGTAATACAGCCTCTACCTTCCACGGTTGTGCTAAGGATTTAATTACATCCTGCATGGCGAAGACTTGTGTATTAATTATCCATAGCTGTGTAACAAATTACCCCCAAATCTAGCAGCTTTTTTTTTTTTAAAGATGACCGGCAAGGGGATTTTAGCCCTTGACTTGGTGTTGTCTGCACCACGCTCAGCCACTGAGCAAACCGGCCATCCCTATATAGGATCCAAACCTGTGGCCTTGGTGTTATCAGCACCGCCCTCTCCCGAGTGAGCCACAGGCCGGCCCTCAAATCTAGCAGCTTAAAACAGTAAAAATGTAGGATCTCATATAGTTTCTGAGAGACAGGAGTCCAGGAGTGGCTAACCTGCATGACTCTGGCTCAGGCTGTCTCATGAGGTTGTAGTCAGATGCTGACCAGGACTGAAATCCTTTGATGGCTTGACTGAGGCTGAGGAATCAGATTCCATGGTGGCTGTTGGTAGGAGGCCTCAGTTCCTTGCCACATGCCTCTCTCCACAGGACTGCTTGAGCGTCCTCATAACATGGGAGATGGCTCTTCTCAGAGCAAGTGCTACCCTAGGAAGTCACCCTCTTTTCTGCAATATCCTGTTGGTCACACACATCGGCCCTCCTCAGTGGTAGGGGTCTATGCAAGGGTGTGAATACCAGGGGGTAAGGATTATTAGGAGTTACCTTGGAGGCAACTTGATTCTTAGGACATAATGTTGCTGTTTTTATTGTTATTATTATGCGCTGACCTTTCCTATCAGGTCCTACATAATCTTTCTACTTTCTCCCTTGATCACTGTGCTCTGGTCACACAGGACCCCTTGTTTCTCCTCCAAGACAAAATGATCCCAGACTCCAGAAAACCTCTACCGCAGATCTTATTCACCTTAATTAGATGCCTTGCCCTCACCCCAAACTCGGTTACTATCATATCATCCTGTTTTATTTTCCCTGGAGTTCCTGAAACTCTCTGAAAGCATACAGATCTGTTTCTTTGTTTATTGTCAGCTTCTCTGACTGGAACCTAGAAGTTAAATTCCATGAGAACTGAGATACTGTGTGTCTTATTTCTTGCTGTATCCCTAGTCCCTAGAGGAGGGTAGGCACTCAAAAAATATTTACTGAATGAACAGTAGAACCTCAATTTATAAGTAGACCTCCCCCTGACCTTGATGAGAGGTCAAAGAAATGACAGGAAGGAGGAGGTGGGAGCTAAAATAAATGTTATCCATTTTTTATTCACTTTCTTATTTTTCAAATACTTATTGGGGGTGCTGAGGACACAGCAGGGACTGAGGTACCCCCAGTTCCTAAACTCAGGTAGCTGATAGAGTTGGGGAGACAGACAGGTAAACCAACATATAAATATGTTATTTAATACATGCTATGTCCTGAAGGATGGGGGGGGGAGAGAAAGAGAGAGAGGAGAGACAGAGAGACAGAGAGAGAGAGGGAGAGAGAGAGAGGGAGAGAGAGAGGGGGGAGAGAGATCCAGTTTAGAATGTGGGATGGCTTCCCTGGGAAATTATGCTGAGATCTGGAGGAGGAGAAGGGGTTAGCTGGTGAAAGGGGCCTTTGGACCGGGGGAGAGGCATTTCTGGCTCAGGAAACAGCTTATACAAATATCTGCAGAGGCCGAGAGGTTTTCTGAGGCCATTGTAATGAGGGCAATGGGGAGCCTTGCAAAGGTATTCATGTTTTGTTTGGTTTTTGGAGAGTTCATTGTTTTTGCTTTTAAAAAGGTATAACACGCATGATTAAAAACTAATCCAAACTGTAAAAACAAGGTATGGAAACGGCATACCTTCCCAGAGGCAGCTACTGTTACTGTTTTTTCCCCAGGAATTTTCTGTGTATATACAAGCATATATTATATATATATATGTATAAAATCACTGCCCTGTTTTGAAAATTACAAATGGAGTGTACTATATACACTGCTCAGCACCACACTTTTTCCTTTGAATACATATTATATAATAAACATTATAATTTTATAATATTTATAATATATAATAATACAAATAATTATTTGTAATAATAAATATATATTATATATAATTTGGTCATATATGATATCTAATACACACACACACAGTCACCCACCCCTATTGTCAAAGTGTGATTAAGAAGATTTAAAAACCTGACTCTCAGACACATACATAACAAGCCCAGGTCAAATATTTATTTGTTATTATTATTAATGAAGGAATCAGCTGTTTCCAAGGAGAATTTGAGGAACAGAAGTTAATACAGTTATTCAGGAAAGATGTGCTGAAAAAAGTTTGCCAGATTAGATACAAAATTGGTTAAAGACTTACAAGGCAATGAAGCTGTAACCTTAGAGGTTATGTCTTCTGGGCCGGCCTGTGGCTCACTCGGTAGAGTGCGGTGCTGATAACACCAAGGCCCCGGGTTCGGATCCCATATAGTGATGGCCGGTTTGCTCACTGGGTGAGCGTGGTGCTGACAACACCAAGTCGAGGGTTAAGATCCCCTTACCGGTCATCTTTTAAAAAAAAAAAAAAAGAAGTTATGTCTTCTACCAGAGAGAAATCATTTACAACCAAACTTCTGGAAGTTGCCCTTTACCTTGTCAGAATCTGGGCTCTAATCGATAATGAACAATAGGGCTGGGCATTAGCTCACTTGGTTAGAGTGTGGTGCTGATAACACCAGTGTCAAGGGTTTGGATCCCTGTACTGGCCAGGTGCAAAATATAAATAAATAAATAAAGAGGAAAAAAAGGAAATAAACAAAGGCAAAGTCCCTTAGAAAGTGGAAAGTGAAGTAATCTTTGGGTGGATCTGTTAAACGAGGTGCCAGGATGACTTGGAAATGACACGCGGTCGTCCTTTTCTCTTATTGCCAAGCTTAAGACAATTTCTCTTAGCTATATACTAGGGATCTTTTAAAATCTGTAGAGAGCAGCCTTATACTTTCAAATAACTGTATAGTATTCCCTTGCATGGATGTGCCATAATTTACTTAATATAATGTACTTAATTTACATAATGTAGTTAACATATGTTCTTTGGTGGATGTATAGGCTGCTTCCACATTTTGGCAATTATAAATACGCTGCATCAAAATCCTAGTGTAAAGTCTACGCAAACATCTGCTTGCAAATGACAGCCACCGTCATCACCAACAGTTGCGTGGCACTTAGTACCTTAGGAATATTAATGCATTTAACTCTCAACTTACAACCTAAAGATGTAAATGCTGTTTTCCTTCTCATTTTCCAACAAAGCAACTGAGGTACACACTGAAGGTGAATTGCTGGGACAAGGGAAAGAGGTGTTTTACTTTGATAAATGTTTGCACTTTGTTCCAATCTGCACAGCTACTGACCTGTGTCAGGAGAGCCTGTTTCTCCACCCTGAAGCCAGCGCTGAAGCTGAACCTCTTTTATCTTTGTCAACCCGATAGGTCAAAAATGATCACAGGGAATCATCAGTCACTGTAGTTTTAATGTGACTCTCTCGTAGGGTGACCAAGCATCCTAGTTTGTCTGGGACTGTTCTGGCTCTAGCACGGAAAGTCCTACATGCAGGAAAGTCCCACATCCCAAGAAACCCTCCATTTTGGGCTAACAGGAACAGTTGGTCACTGTACTCTCCCTGATTATGTGGGAGGCTGAACACCTTTTCCTGTGGTCACAGAAAGAAAAGATCATGGAGAAGGGAGTGTGGCAGGATCAGATTTGTTGAAGGCTAGAGTAGGCATAAGAGGCCCACCATGGCATCAGCTTTCTGCTTTACAGAGTCTCAATGAAGGTCCGACAACCTAAAGCAGAAAACCGTTTTATAGGTGAGGAAACTAGGGCACAGACATGTGAGATAAATGGCCCAAGGTCACCTACCTAAGAAGAGACTGAGGTGGGATTTGAACCTCACTGGGTGAGTAACTGGAGAATGCTTAAGCGACCCCCATCTTCTCTTGCAGGCCCCCTGACCTGGGCCCCAGTGTCCCTGAAGATCATGATGGCATATATGAACCCGGGACCGCACTATTCTGTCAACGCCTTGGCCTTGAGTGGCCCCAGTGTGGATTTAATGCACCAGGCTGTGCCCTACCCAAGTGAGTACAGTCTTTCTTGCCACCCCAGGCTGGCCCATCTGTTGGAGATCTCTGGGGTCCCTTTCTCTCAGGAAGAAGGCACTTAGAGAGGTGACATTGGGGCCATACTCCAGCCCTATGTGTTCATCTGCAAATGCAAAACATGGCTACATATCACTTAGGGATGTAGGAAAACATATGGACGTTCCTAGACATTAATTAGGATATTGGTTGCCTCTGGGGTGAGGAAAAGGGGAAATGATCTGGAAGGGGAACCAAGAGGAAAGTGCACCTGTTAGCAAAGTCTTATTTCTAAGAGAAGTGAGCACTCGGCTACTGGTGGCCTTATTCTTCAGCTGTTTTTTTTCTTTCTTTCATGAACTTGAACTATACGGACTTGCCACTCTTCTAGGCTAGAAATGCTTGACTATCAGGGGTGTATGTGTCCACTGAGCATGTCTCACACAGTGCATAAGACATTTTAGAGGAGGGAGAGATGCCGGCCTGTCAGCTCAGTTGGGTAGAGCACAGCCACACAACACTGAGGTCGCAGGTGTGGGTCCCGGTACTGACCAGCCACCGAAAACAGACGAAACAAGTGAGGAAAAGAACAGCTCACACACCTCCAAGACGGGGCTGGAGCTCGTTCCCCTCAGGGTGGGGCAGGACCCTCCAAGGCACGTTAGGGGACAGGATCTGAGTGCGAGGGGACTGATGAGGACTAATCAGAACAGCCACTTCCAGGGGGTTGGGGCAAGAGGCTCATGGCCACAGAGCCCGTGAACTCCAAACCCACCAAACCTCAGGGCTGAACTCCGAGCCTCGGGTGAACCGGGCGATGCTGAATTCTCCCTCGAGGCTCCACCCGGGGGGCGGGGGGTGACTAATCAGCATAACGTGGGACGCCTGACCCAGCGCGGTGATGAGCTGCGCCTGCGCCCAGAACCAGGGTCTCACGCCGGCAGACCCGGGTCACCCGACGGTCCTCTGTCTGCTCCCCGCCCCAGGCGCCCCGAGGAAGCAGCGGCGGGAGAGGACCACCTTCACCCGGAGCCAGCTGGAGGAGCTCGAGGCCCTGTTTGCCAAGACCCAGTACCCAGACGTGTACGCCCGCGAGGAGGTGGCCCTGAAGATCAACCTGCCCGAGTCCAGGGTCCAGGTGGGGCGTTCTGCTTGCCCAGCCCCTCCGGACCCTCCCTGTGACCTCCCACGGGCCCTCTTCAGACCCGAGTGAGGGGAGGGGGAAGAGGTGGCAGAGCAGCAGCTATAGGCACAACACGGCCTGACAACGCCTTACTCTCGTTATCTCGGTGACCTCTTGGCACTCTCTCCCTTCACACTCCGCCCGGCTGCACTGGCCTCCCGTTCTTCCTCTAACACGCCTGCAAAGGGCGCTCCTGCCTCAGGACCTTTGCACGCTCTGTCCCTCCACCTGGAATGCTTATTCCCCGGATAACCACAGGGCTTGCTCCATCACCTTGTTCATGTCTTTGCTTATCAATCAGTCAAGTCACCCTATCCATCAATGAGACACACACTGATCACATCGTTTAAAACGGCAGTTGATAGCGAGTGGCACTGACAACACCAGAGTTAAGGGTTCAGATCCCCATACCCACCAGCTGCCCACCCCCACGTCAAACAAAATGGTGGTCTTTTTCCACCACCCTAACTCTACTGCTCCCCCTTGTCCTGTTCAACTGTCTCCTCCATAGCATTTATGACCTTATAAAATACTGTGATTTACATATTTACTGTTTATATAGAATTTACCCCTCCCAATTAGAATGTCAACTCTACTGATGTATCCCCAAAGTAGTAGAAGATGGTTAATCCATGTTTATTAACTGATTAAATGGGTGAATGGACGGATGGATGGGTGTGTGTGTATGTACCATTGGATGGATGGATGGGTGGGTGGGTGGAAAATGCATGTATGTGTGTTGGACTGCATGTACGTGTATGTGTAGGTATGATTGAAAGGATGGATGAATGTACGCATGTGTGTGTAATTGAATGGTAAATGTATCCATGTGTGTTTGTATGATTGTATGAATGATTAGATGGATGTATGAGTGTACGACGTATGCATATATGTACAGTTGTATGTATACATGCATGCACAGTGGAATGGATGAATGGATGAGCATACTTATGTATGTATGAGTGTATGTATGTACATGTGTATGTATGATTGGAAGGACGGGTGAATGTGTGCTTGTATGATTAGATGGATGAATGTATGTTTGTATGATGCATGCATGTATGGTGCATGTATATCTGATTGTATGCACGTATGTGCATGTGTGATTGAATGAATGAATGCACATATAATTGCATGCATGTATGCACATATTGCGTGGATGAATCTGTATGTGCATGCATGATTATATGTATGTGTGATTGAATGAATGAATGCATGTGTGGTTTGTTTGTATGTATGCATTTAGGCATGCATGAATGTATGACTGGATGGATGAATAGGTGCCCCATAATTGGATGAAACTGAGAGGTGTGACTCTGGCACCTCTCATCAATAATCACATCACTTCTGGGCACCCGAGGGCTCTTCTGGGCCTCTTCTCTACTTACACACCCCATTTCCCCTCTTACCCCCAGGTTTGGTTCAAGAACCGCAGGGCTAAATGTAGACAGCAGCGGCAACAGCAGAAACAGCAGCAGCAGCCCCCAGGGGGACAGGCCAAGGCTCGTCCTGCCAAGAGGAAGGCAGGCACATCCCCAAGACCCTCCACAGATGTCTGTCCAGACCCTCTGGGCATCTCAGATTCCTACAGCCCCCCTCTGCCTGGCCCCTCAGGCTCCCCCACCACAGCAGTGGCCACTGTGTCCATTTGGAGTCCAGCCTCAGAATCTCCTTTGCCTGAGGCCCAGCGGGCTGGTCTAGTGGCCTCAGGGCCTTCTCTGACCTCAGCCCCCTATGCCATGACCTATGCCCCAGCCTCTGCATTCTGCTCGTCCCCCTCAGCATACGGGTCTCCGAGCTCATATTTCAGTGGCCTGGATCCCTACCTCTCTCCCATTGTGCCCCAGTTGGGGGGCCCGGCTCTCAGTCCCCTCTCTGGCCCCTCTGTGGGACCCTCCCTGGCACAGTCCCCCACCTCCCTGTCAGGCCAGAGCTATGGCGCCTACAGCCCTGTGGACAGCTTGGAATTCAAGGACCCCACGGGCACCTGGAAATTCACCTACAACCCCATGGATCCTCTGGACTACAAGGATCAGAGTGCCTGGAAGTTTCAGATCTTGTAGAAGATGCTCTCTGCATCTCTCTCCGTCTGGCCTCAGGACCCTCTCTTGTCTACATCTGCCTCCCTGCAGCCTAGATCCCAGGACATCATCCCTGAGAAGACAACAGGAACTAGCAATCCTTGCAAAGGTTGTGGCCTCTTTGGCTTCATGTGCAGCTTAGCTCAACACAGTCCACCCCTTTCCCCACTAGGGAGAAGCTCCTCCTTCTCCTGGGACAGCTCAACAAGTCTTAGTAATTCTTTCAACCCCAACACCATCTGGCACAATTGTGACTGGTGCATTAGACCATTGGCCCCAGAGTCCAGAAACTGGTGCTGAGAACTTGCCCCGAGAAGAAATTAAACCAAACTTGTAGTTGATTGGGGGTCACGTTTAGGTCAGAATCATGTGCCCTTGAACAAATAGGTAGGGAGGTTTGATTCCTGAACTTTCCATTTGGACACTTGTTTAGCATATAGCTAGGGATCCTTCTAGAAATTCCAAAGACAGGCTTTAAGAGACCCCATCAGGAAACCTTAGGTCAATTATACAGCTACATTAAAAACTTTATTTGGAAATTTTACAGATTTCACAAATGTCAGGCTTACATGGTAGGTTTAGGGGGTTTTTTTGATATATATATATGTATACATGTACATACATGCATATATATAATATATACATACATATGTATATTTTTTTCTTAGTTTCTTTTTTTTTTTTTTTCTAAAAGATGACCGGTAAGGGGATCTCAACCCTTGACTTGGTGTTGTCAGCACCACGCTCAACCAGTGAGCAAACCGGCCATCCCTATATGGGATCCGAACCCGTGGCCTTGGTGTTACCAGCACCGCACTCTACCGAGTGAGCCACAGGCCGGCCCCTCTCTTAGTTTCTTTTTAAAGACAATTTGTCATTTATTCACTCAGCACATTGGGAATGGACATATTTGGTAGGAGAATGGAAGGCAAATTACCTGTTCCATATCTACCTTTTTTTTCCTTTGTTTTAAGATATTGTAAAAGTGAATTCAACCCAAATATTTGTGGAATTGGGGTGTACCAACTATAGTTGTGGGCATTTCAAAGAGGAGACAGGCTTCCCATCTATAAGTATACAAGAGACAGAGGTTACAGAGAAATGGATTTGGAGGCAGCCCCACATATCAAACATATATATATTCCCTCTTAGATTTTTTTATTTTCAGTTTCTTTCTTTCTTTTTCTTTTTTTTTTTTTTTTTTTTTTTTTTTTTTTTTTTTTTTTTTTTTTTTTTTTGGCAGTGCGGGGTTGTGTGCATGTGTGTGGCTGGTACAGGGATCGAACTCTAGATCTTGGGGTTATCAGCACCATGCTCTAACCAACTGAGCTAACGGTCAGCCCTTATTTTCAGTTTTGATGTGGGATTGGAAAATAGAGCTTGGCCTGAGGAATTTTTCCTGGAGCAGCATCACTATTTCTTGAAATACAATTTCACCCACAATGACACAGACAAGCACTGTGAGAATTTGAAGAAGGATTCAGGTATTTTGACACTCTTAGAAGTTTGGTGCTTTGGCCCCTGCCTCCTCAGTCTGAGTCCGCCTTTCATTTTTTGGGTGGGGGAGGCAGGAATCCAGAGCTTTTCATCAGTGGATTTCTCAAGGCATGGGGTGAACGGAAGTAGAGCAGGCAGGTAGTGGTGTGCTGATAGAGGGTTAACAAGTGGCCCTCAAAGGAAGAGCGAAGTCCTGATCAGTCGCGTTCGCCAGTTTCCATGGTGTAAGTACTCCCACTGTGGCTGATTTCAAGCTATCAGCCTGAGGTCACTGAACTTGGAGTTGGGAAGAGATGTGGACCCTCTGTGCTCAGGAGCAGGTTACAAGTTGGCACCAGTGTCCCAACATCAGCAGGAAGGCATGGTGTGAAGAGACACTGGGTAGGTGTCATGATTTTTCCAGCTCCATCCCAGGAGAGGTCCACACAGCCTAGTCCCCACGGAGGGACACACTGTGATCACTGGAGACCACAAAGATGCTTTCTTCAACACACAACTTGTTCATCTCTCATGGGCCTGAGTCATGCTGGGCTCTGGGACATCAAATCCAGGAGTAGCTCAGAGTCCGGTGTGGGACACAAAGTATGAAGACAGGAAAATGACACACATTGGGGTGGAGGCTGGGGGATCCAGACAGAATTCGCAGAGGAGGCTTAGGGAGGACATGACATTGTGCCCTGGGTTTGTGCAGAAGTTGGGACAAGAATCCAGTGTTAGTTTTTCATTCTGCAGACTCCTGGGCTCTGTGGTGGAGTCTGGGGACTCAGGTGTGGACGAGAATCCCCCCCAGCCCCGCCCACAGAGTTCCCCATTCATGGGGAGGCCATGTCTTGCACAGACAATCCAAAGGAAGCTTGATGTGGGGATCAGGGAGGGCTGGACGGATGGAAGCAATGTTCTGGGGAGGGTGGGAGGTCATAGAGGCTGGGGGGCCCCAGTCACAGGTCGACGGGGTAAGACTTCAAGTCCCTGATGCTGGGGTCTTCCAAGACCTCTGTAGGCGGTGACAAAAGTGAGGAGTTGAGTCTGATCAGGAGGCTCCACGTTCCTCTTCCTGGACCAGCCTCCTTGAGCTCTGTTTCTTCAGTTGTCCCCTGGAGATATCAAATGTTCTACTTCCTGAAGCCAGGAACGGAGTGAAGGCAAGTGGGGACATGAGGAGGAGGCCAGGAGCCCCCTTCATTCTGTGTCAACCTCGTGTCCTCCCCGTTCCCACCCACTGGCATTCCAGGTCCTCCTTCCCTGGCCACCCACAGAGTGAACGTGATTAAAATGTTGAATCCCGTTTAAAGTCTGGGTGATTTTTTTTTAATTTCCATGTTTTTTCCTGGAGGGACAGAGTGGGGGAGGTAGATACAGGTGTTTTGGGGACTTGGGTCCCTCCATGTGCTTTCTCTGCCTCATCACCGTCTTTTCCTTGATTTCTCCCTAAAGCCAATTAAGAAGGAACATGGGCTCCGGGTCCACACGCCCAGCCCCCACCCCTCTGTGACCTTGCCAGGCTTCCCAGTCCTTCTCTCTACAGGGCACAGTGATAATGCTTCCTGCCTCGGTGGCCGGATGGGACATTAAAGGAGCGACTTCTGTCCAGCACTGGGAATCACACCCGGCCTTGGAAAGCCCGGCCTCTTTGCTTCTGACCTGCAGTTCCGTCTCTCCCACCTCTTCCTTTCCTTTCACCTTCTACCTGTCTCCCTGGATCTGTTTCAGCTTCTCAGTGTCATCCTTTCTCTCACATCTCTTTTTTTTTCTCTCTCTCTTTCCTTCTTTTTCTCCTGACTGTCTCTTGGACTCCTAGGTCCCCATTTCTCTTTGCTGGATTTTTGTCCTTTTCATTCTTTCCCTCTCTTCCCTTTTTCCTTGCCTCCAACTTTCTGTTTCTCCAGCTCTAAGTCATCTTTCCCGGCTTTCATCTCTCTTGATTGCTGAGTGCCAGATTAAGATTTGTGTTGGGGAGGATGGGGGAGTCCAATGCAGGATTGGTGGGGTTGACAGACCTGCTGCCCGAGCCTGGCTTAGCCAAGTCTGGTCATCTGATTTTGGGTGATTCATTTGTCCCAGCCTCAGTTTCCCCACATGTAACATGGAGCATCTAAGAAGACCCACCTCAAGAGAATGAAATGAAGTTACTATGTTCAGCACTTGGTCCTGAAGCCTGATAAATGGTAAGAGCTCAATAAATGTTTGTTTTTGTGGTAAAATACACATACCATAAAATGTACCATTTTTTCCATTTTACAGTGTGTAATCCAGTGGCATTAAGTATGTTCACAGAAGAAACCAGACACAAAATGCCACGTATTGTATGATTTATATGAAATATTTAGAATAGGCAAATCCATAGAGGCAAGAAACAGATTAGTGATTGCCCGGGTCCAGTTGGGATGGCTGAGTGGGAAGTGACTGTTCAATGGGTACAGGGTCTCCTTTTGGGGTGACAAAAAATTTCTGGAACTAGATAGTGGCCAGACAATTTCATTCCTAAGCATATACCCAAAAGAACAGAAATCAGGTGTTCAAACAAAGCAGAGCTATTCGCAATAAGCAAAAGATGGAAACAATCCAAATGTCTATCAACTGATGAGTGGATAATGAATACGTGGTACATCCATACAATGGAGTATTACGCAGCTGTGGAAAGGAACGCAGTGCTGATATATGCTACAACATGATGCACCTTGAAAACATCGTGCTAAGCATTTATTATTTTTTTGGCTGACCAGTGCAGGGATTGAACCCTGGACCTTGGTGTTTTGCTTTAACAAACTGAGGGAACCCACTAGCTTCTAAGCATTTATCTTAACATAAACTTTTTTTAAAACTGAACTTGTACTTGAGCCATTCATGGCAGCTTTATTCATAATGGCCCCAAACTGGAAATCATCTACGTGTCCGTCAGCAGGTAAATGGATGAACAAACGGTGGTGCATCCATACAAAAGAATATGCTTCAGAGATAGAAAGGAACGAACTGCCGGTATACATAACGACATGGATACATATTACAGTCACAAGTGAAAGAAACTGGGAACCAAGCAGTGCAGACTGTATGATTACATGCATATAAAATTCTAGAAAAGACACAACTATAAGGGGCAAAAAGCTGATAGTGGTTGTCAGGAGCTGGGGAGCAGCCAATGGGATTTACTGCAGAGGGACAAAAGAAAACCTGTCTGGGGTGCCGGAAATATTCTCTGTCTTGATTATGATGGTGTCTCCATGGCTGTGTGTAATCTCCCGAACTCATCAAACTGTACATTTAAAACAGGTGGATTTTACATTGGTGTGAGCCAGCCTTAACTCTTTTAATTCTCAAAACAGCCCATCAGATAGATGCTATTGTTATGATATCCCTGTTTCACAGACGAGGAAACAGAGGCAGAGGGCGGTTAGGTGGCCTGCCCACGGTCCCATCCCTAGGGCAGGGCTGGGACTGGGCTTTCTGTTCATCTTGTCTCTGTGCACCGCCTCTCTGCACTTCTCCCCTCCGCTCCACTTTTCGTCCTGCCTTTTACTCCTGTTGTCTCCCTCAGCCCTGGTTTTTCCTTGCTGGGTCTCATATATGAGTAATTCTCTCCTCTCTTTCCCTCTTTCCTTCTCTCCCGTATCATCCGTATGTCCCTGTCCCTCCTGATCTCTGAAAGCCCCTCCCCCTCCCCCTGCCCTCCTCCCCCTCACCCCCGACCCTGCTCTGGCTGTTTCCTCTGTCCCTGACCAGGACTAATTTAGCAAATGCTCCAATCCTCTTAGGGCAATGGTCCAGCCTCAGCAGAATGGAAGGGGAATTAGGGAGGATTAGACTCAGACTCATGACTCATGGGGGAGGGGACTCCGTGGAGACAAGCAAGCTTTAACTAAATGATGAAGCCTTCCTCCATGCCTCTTCCCTCCACGTGAAATCAGTTGTGCTGGGGGTACACCATGTTAGCTAAATCACAGCTAAACTCTTCATCGGGTGCTTCCTATGCATCAGGCATTGTTAAGCACTTTCTTTGCATCTCATTGAACCTTCACTACACCTCTGTGGTGGAGGGGCCATCTCCCACCTCTCCTTTCCCGAGGCAGACAGGATCCAGTCCCAGCCTTCGTGGGGCTTCTCAGGTTAAAGATGAAGAAACACAGACTGGAAGAAGAGAGGTGAATGGCCCCAGGTCACACAGCAAACACAACGCCTGTTTGGGTACCTTTAAAGATGTGCTTTTAGCTCCCACAAAGTATGGAGGAGATGAGAGAGACAGAGCAATCAAGAGGGGTGAAAACAGAGAGGAAAATGCATTGCAGAGGAGAGACAGAAAGCAGAGTGGAGGAAGAGATGAGGTAGGGATCGAAAAGACAAGACCGACGCTGGGAGGAGCTGAAGGACAGAATCCAATGGCCACATTAATAAATCAGTATGTAATTTCCAATACAAGGAAGGGTGTAATGGGAAATGCAGGGGGCCCGGCCTGCACTGGGAGGGTTGGGTGGAGCGGGCTCTCCTGAAGAAGGGGCACTGAAGCAGAGGACGGGGAGACAACTGTGGTGAGTGACAGGGAAGAGTGAGGGCGGACAAAGGCTTGGAGCTGGGTCTGCAAACTGCCTGATTCCTCAGACTCTCGCAGAACTTTCTCTCCAGCTCTTACCTCAGACCTCTAGAGAAGCCAGGATTTCCTCTTTCACACCAATGGCCCCAGGACCAGGAGGCGGGGAGTCTCCAAGGCTGCATAAGCCCTTTCTGTGGCAAACGGAGCAAGATCCAAATTCTTCACCGGGGCCTCTTGTTGCACGCCTCCGACAACCCTCCTCAACCCCTCCGACAACCCCCCTCGTTCGCTGCGCTGCAGCCACCTGGGCTTTCATTCCTTTCCCACATCTGACGGTTACTTCTACCTCAGGGCCTTTGATCATGCTGTTCCCTCCACCTGGACACTTTTCCATGCCTGGCTGGCTCCTCAACTTTTAGCTTAAATGTTCCTTCCTAGTGAGGCCTTCCCTGACATCTGTTCTAATTTAGCATTACGCTCCCTGCTACGATCTCAGCACCTATCCTATCACCCTCAAATTCTCTTATTTAGCCATTTGTGTCATGAATGTGGGTAGTGAAGATTTATTGAATGCTACCACATGCCAGGCAGATTTCTAAGCACTGGAAGTATATTAGATCATTTAATCCTCACACCCATACTATGAGGCAGTTTATTTTGCCCTTTTACTGGTTTTATTCTCTGTCTGCTGTACTTTTTTTTTTGTTTTTTTTTTTTTTAAAAGATGACCTGTAAGGGCCGGCCCGGTGGCGCACTGCTACAGTGCGCCGCTTGGGGGCGGCGCTCCCGCCGAGGGGGCGGATCCCGCGTACAGACCAGCCGCTCACCGGCCGAGCGAGGCGCGGGTGCGACACTGAGGGTTGCGATCCGTTGCCGGTCACGAAAAAAGACAAAAAAAAAAAAAAAAAGAAAAAGATGACCGGTAAGGGGATCTTAACCCTTCACTTGGTGTTGTCAGCACCACACTCATCCAGTGAGCGAACCGGCCATCCCCATATGGGATCCGAACCCGGGGCCTTGGTGTTATCAGCACCGCACTCTACCGAGTGAGCCACGGGCCGGCCCTGCTATACTGTTTTGTAAGCCCAGAATGCAAGAATTAAGACTGTCTTGGGCACAGCTGCATCTCCAATACCAGGACAGGGTTGATTCTGGGCAATTGTCGCAAGAAATAATAAAAAGGGAGGTAGTCTCTGGGGGAAGGGCCAGTCTTCCTGGGCGGGTAGGGATGGGACTGTTCCAGGATCTGCTGTAAAAACCAGGCTTCCTCAGAGCGCCACTGGGGCTCTGGGGAACAGAAGTGGGAGCAGATTCCTTGTCTTGTTCTGAACTTAGGGGAAAGTGTTCAACATTTCTCCAGGAAGTATGACATTACTAGAGGTTTTTCAATGGATTACATAAATTCCATTCTATTCCTAGTTTGCCAAGTGTTTTCAAATCATGAGCAGGTATAGAATTTCATCAAATGCTTCTTTTAGATCTACTGAGATGATCATGTGTTTTTTTCCTCTTTTGTTCTGTTAATGAAGTGAATTACATTAGTTGATTTATGAATACTTGACCAACTTGCATTCCTGAGCTAAACCCTACTTGATCGTGATGTGTTATTCTTGTTGTCTATTGTCTGATTTGATTTTGTTGAGGATATTTGCACCTATGTTTATTTTATTTTGTTTTATTTATTTAATTTTATTTTTTTTAAGAGATGACTGGTAAGGACATCTTAACCCTTGGTGTTTTCAGCACCACACTCTCCCAAGTGAGCCACGGGCAGGCCCTTGCACCTATGTTTATGAGGGATATTGGCTTGTAATTTTCTTTTCTAGTAATGGCCTTAGCAGACTTTGGTGTCAAGGTATGCTGGCCTCATAAAATGAGTTGGGAAGAATATTCTCTTCCTCTATTTTGTAGGAGAATTTGTGCAAGACATTATTTTGTTCCTTACATGTGTGATGTAATTCTCCCAGGAAGCAAATGAGCCTGGAGTTTTTGTTGGAAGTTCAACTATGGATTTAGTTTAATAGATATATAACTATTCATATTTTAAAATTTCTTCTTGTGTCATTTTTTTTTTTTTCCAAAAGATGACCGGTAAGGGGATCGTAACCCTTGACTTGGTGTTGTCAGCACCACGCTCTCCCAAGTGAGTCACGGGCCGGCCCTTGAGTCAGTTTTGGAAAGTTCTGTTTCTCAAGGAATTTGTCCATTTCTTCTAAGTTGTCAAATTTATTGACATACATTTGTAATATTCTAATATCCATGTAATTTATCTATAGCACTAAATAGTATATCAGATATCTGATAAGAAGAAAGACTGAAATCAGTCATTTTTAACATCATCTCAAGAAACAAGAAACACAGCAGAGGGAAGAAATAATAAAATGAGAGCAGAAATTAAGAAAATAAAAAAATGTTGGTTACAGCATGGTGCCGATAACTCCAAGGTCCAGGGTTCAGTCCTTTTACTGGCCAGCCATCAAACAACAACAACAACAACAATAACAACGTGTCCCAAAATACTAACAAAGAGAAAAAGAGAGAAATTACCCATATCAAGAGTGAAAAAGTGACTACCACTAAAGACAGCCCAGACATGGTGAAGTGGTAGGGAGGGAATCTGGTTTTCAAGACAATAATGTTTAGTTTGTAGGTCCTGCAGGGTGGAGGCTAGGCAGGGCCACAAGTGAATTTGCCCTGGGGATAAACCTGCAGGACAAGGGAGGGTTCTCTGATTCTCTGAGCTACTGTGCCAGGTTCACTCCTGAGCAGATGTCATGACAAGAGATGCCTGAATGCTCCCACGAGGCAGACGTGGAGATAATGCTATTGTACAGGTGGGGAGGATGGAGCATGGGTGGTGGTGGGAAGGTGGAGGAAGGCCTTTGCCCGAGGTCAGGCAGCTGATAATGATAAGAACCTCCAGGGATTCCCAAGTGCTCTAAGACACTGCACCTGGAATGTTGAGGTCAAGGGAGTCTGCTAAATTCGAGAAAGAGAAAAGGAGACCCCAACAGCATGGAGCTGGCCTGGTGTTCACAGCCAGGACTTGGTGTTTCCCTGTTGGATGTAAATGATTTCACACGGTCAGTCTTTGACTGTGTTGAAGTGACCTCTTGGTAATCATGGCCAAATACAGAGAGAAATCTGAACACAAGAGAGACTATGTGGCTAATAGAAGTGACATTGTTTCTACACAAATCACTGTACCTCTAGCTACAGTCTGTCTTCATTACCTTCCTTATAAGATCATCAGAGAGTGAGCCCCCCATTTTCTTTCTTTTTTTTTTTTTTTAAGATGACTGGTAAGGGGATCTTAACCCTTGACTTGGTGTCGTCAGCACCACGGTCTCCCGAGTGAGCCACTGGCCATCCCTATATGGGATCTGAACCCGTGGCCTTGGTGTTATCAGCACCACACTCTCCCAAGGGAGCCACGGGCCGGCCCAAGCCCCCGATTTTCTGGCAACACCCAACCCAGAGCAAAGCCACTTTTCTTTCTTTTTTAAAAAAACTGCAGTTAAAATATACATAACATAAAATTTCCTATTCTAACCATTTTCATGTGTGCCTTCAATGGTAGTGTGCATATTCATGCTGTTGCACAACCATCACCACCATCCATCTCTAGAATTTTTTCATCATCCCAAATTAAAATAGTTAAACTTCTCATTCCTCATTAAACATTAAACCTTCAACTTCTCATCCCGCTCTCCCCTGCCTCTACTACCCTCTATTCTACTTTCTGTCTCTATGAATTTGCCTATTCGAGATACATTATGTAGGTGGAATCATACAATATTTACCCTGTGTAGCCTGACCTTATTTTATTTAGCGTAATACTTTATAGGCTTATATGGCTGTTGCAGCATGTGACAGAACTGCCTTCCTTCTTCAGGCTGAAGAATGTCCCACTGTGTGGATGCGCCACCTTTTGTCTATGCAGTCATTGCTGACTGACGCTTCAGTTGTTTCCACCTTTCGGCTGTTGGGAATGATGCGGAGATAAGCATCAGTGTACAAATATCTGTTCGAGTCCCTGATTTCAATTCGTTTGGGTAGGCGCCACCTTTTGTCTATGCAGTCATTGCTGACTGACGCTTCAGTTGTTTCCACCTTTCGGCTGTTGGGAATGACGCGGAGATAAGCATCAGTGTACAAATATCTGTTCGAGTCCCTGATTTCAATTCGTTTGGGTATAAGAGTCACTCTGTTTTGCACCCTTTTCAAAACCATCAAATACAAGCCCAAATCCTCTAATAGGTCCTTATGTTGGAGTGAGCAGGACTGAAGCCATGTTGGGACCTAATGCCACATGGGCTCCCAAAAATTTAAAAGTTTTTTTTTTTTTTTTTTTAAAAAGATGACCGGTAGGGGGATCCTAACCCTTGACTTGGTGTTGTCAGCACCACGCTCTCCCAGTGAGCTAACCCGCCATCCCTATATGGGATCCGAACCCGTGGCCTTGGTGTTATCAGCACCGCACTCTCCCGAGTGAGCCATGGGCCAGCCCTTAAAAGTTTTTAAATTTAAAATTTTTAAATTTTCTCTTGGCATGCATATCTCTGAGTCCCCACTCTTCCCAGGATTATTTGATATTTTGAACCGTGGTTATGGGGAAAGATGACATTATCTACCTGAATGTAAAGTTGTTTTCCAGCCACCCTGCAGCTGCAGACCTGCACGTAGTACACAGCCCTGAGAAAAGGGCTGGAGCAGAAACCACATGAGGCCTTGGCGAGACCTTGTACTTGACTCACGGACACGGGCCCCCTGGAGCTCGTGTGCCCTCCCTTCTACTTTCCATTTTCCCACGTCCTATTCCCTCAGCCCCCTCTTGAAAACCCCTCAGTAAGCCCGAGTCTTTGCAGTGGCTTTATCCTGGCCATTGTCCTTCAGGTTTACCAGAGACATGGGTGAGCCTCACATCTCTCCTCAGCTCACTGGTACTCCTGAATAAAAGCTGACTTCCATTTTCGCCAACATTTGACATTTGATTGGTTTGCTTTTGTCTGGGGCAGGAAGCCAGACCTGTGAGTTGGTATCAATTCTGGGCAGCCCCAGCCAGGAGCTGAGTGTGTCTATAACACCTTCAAATGCCCTCTTACTGAGATGCGTGGTGGTGGTGGGAAGGTGGAGGAAGGCCTTTGCCCGAGGTCAGGCAGCTGATAATGATAAGAACCTCCAGGGATTCCCAAGTGCTCTAAGACACTGCACCTGGAATGTTGAGGTCAAGGGAGTCTGCTAAATTCGAGAAAGAGAAAAGGAGACCCCAACAGCATGGAGCTGGCCTGGTGTTCACAGCCAGGACTTGGTGTTTCCCTGTTGGATGTAAATGATTTCACACGGTCAGTCTTTGACTGTGTTGAAGTGACCTCTTGGTAATCATGGCCAAATACAGAGAGAAATCTGAACACAAGAGAGACTATGTGGCTAATAGAAGTGACATTGTTTCTACACAAATCACTGTACCTCTAGCTACAGTCTGTCTTCATTACCTTCCTTATAAGATCATCAGAGAGTGAGCCCCCCATTTTCTTTCTTTTTTTTTTTTTTTGGCCAGCCCTTAAAAGTTTTTAAATTTAAAATTTTTAAATTTTCTCTTGGCATGCATATCTCTGAGTCCCCACTCTTCCCAGGATTATTTGATATTTTGAACCGTGGTTATGGGGAAAGATGACATTATCTACCTGAATGTAAAGTTGTTTTCCAGCCACCCTGCAGCTGCAGACCTGCACGTAGTACACAGCCCTGAGAAAAGGGCTGGAGCAGAAACCACATGAGGCCTTGGCGAGACCTTGTACTTGACTCACGGACACGGGCCCCCTGGAGCTCGTGTGCCCTCCCTTCTACTTTCCATTTTCCCACGTCCTATTCCCTCAGCCCCCTCTTGAAAACCCCTCAGTAAGCCCGAGTCTTTGCAGTGGCTTTATCCTGGCCATTGTCCTTCAGGTTTACCAGAGACATGGGTGAGCCTCACATCTCTCCTCAGCTCACTGGTACTCCTGAATAAAAGCTGACTTCCATTTTCGCCAACATTTGACATTTGATTGGTTTGCTTTTGTCTGGGGCAGGAAGCCAGACCTGTGAGTTGGTATCAATTCTGGGCAGCCCCAGCCAGGAGCTGAGTGTGTCTATAACACCTTCAAATGCCCTCTTACTGAGATGCGTTCTCCCTCATTGCAACAAGACAGTAAACCCAACTTTGCTTAACTACCGGTGTTCTTCTGATGGTCTTTGGCTGAGGGACATTGACGAATATCACCAAATCAGTCTCTAAAACCAACCTAGACCCCAAAAGCATTTCTGGGGAAATGCCAGATTCCCTGTCCCTTCACCTATCACTCCTAGGCATGGTACCTCTTCTTAATCTTTGCCAACCTAATAAGCAAAATGTTACACTTAAGTTCTTTAAAAATTATAGACAAGGGCACCATCTAGTCACATCTTATAGGCCAAGGAAATTTCTAGATTATCCCTTGTTGACAGCAGGGTCTTGGTGACCAATGTGTTCACAGCTGCACAAAAAGCAGAATAAAATGTCTCATATGGTAGAATTCCAAAAAGGAAGCAGAATAAATGTCAAATTATGATAGAATGCCACTATGAATGATACTAAGTAACGGCTTAAGAGAATACAGTAAACTTATAATCACATCTCCTTGTTTTATTTCATTTTGTATTTTATTTCCTACTTAATATTCATATTCCACTGACTATAATAAAAGTTCACAAAAGACTGAGCATGGTAAGTTGCTTTCTCCCCTGACCCCAGGGTCCCCAACAGGCCCTGGCACAGACAAGGAGTTCAGTCTGATGTTTAGAGGCAGGTCTATGCAGCTCGGTAAGGCCGACCTCATGGGAACAAGAACCTGAGCCCGACATACAAACCAGAACAAGCCAGAAGCCAGTTCATCCACTCGCAAGGAGAAATCAGCGGCCCCCCACCTGAACACGCACCAGACCTCTGTCCCACAGGCAAAGCCAGTACAGAAACCAAACCTGCACTGAGCCCTCCCTGTGCTCAGGCACCTGGGGACAACTACAAGAATGGACAGTAGGGGCCAGAGTAGTCTCAGGGGACAAGAGAGGAGGCTGCTGGATCACCCAGGCAGGGGGCATGGTGGCTGGACAAGGTGGGCAGCCAGGGAGGTGGGAGGAGTGGGCGGCTGCCCTGGGTTGGAGAGGTGGGGCTCCCAGCACTGGGCAGGACTGGCTGAGTGGCTGGAGGTGCATTTCCTGAGGTGGGGACCCCACCACACGGAATGATGTCGACTCCCCCCACTGTGGAATGTCATGTCTCCCTGGGCTAGAGCCCCACGGGGGCAGGACAAAGGCTGGGTTGGCCAAACGACGTTTCCCAGCTCCTAGTACAGGGCCCAGCATGCAGCAGCTGCTCCATAGTGAATGGATTAATCAGTCATTGCAACTCTTCCATGGGGTGGGGACTGCAGGGTGGAGTGGGAAAGGGAGGGTCTCAGCAGGGTGGGCCTGGGTGGGCACAGCATGTAGGTAGGATTTAAGCCCCAGGCCATGTGGGTAGAGCCTTGTGAGCAGGAACAGACCAGGAACCAGGATGGAAGAACCTAGAGACTTGCTGGGTGAGTTGGGGCAGAGGGCTGTGAGGGGCCTGGGCTGATGGGGCAGGGGGCAGGGATGGGATCCTCAGGCCGAGGCAGCAGGGTGCTGATCTGGATTGAGCTTGTCTAGGATGGCTTCCCGTCCTGACGAGTGGGGAAGACTTAGTGGAGACTGGGAAATGAAATGAAATGAAGTGAGTGCGTTGAGCAGAGAACTGGGCCCACAGTGGCCTTCCTGCAAGTGTCAGGGACCCTTCGGCCCTTGGAAGGGGAGGGAAGCTGGGGGAGGGCAGAGCAGGCCTGAGGCACCAGCCCAGGCTGCTCTGGGGTGAGGAGCCCACACCGCCTGCCTTCCCAGGCTGTGGCGTCTGTCAAACACAGGTGCTGTTATCACGACCATTCCAAAGATGTGGACACTGAGGCCCAGAGAGGTACAGGGTGTGGGCAGGAAGGTGGAGAGCCAGGGTCTGCCCCCAGGGCGTCTGGTGCAGATACCACACTTTTGTCCCTGGCGCTGCCTCCAGCCTTACCTGCCTGACACCCTTGCTGCTCAGGAGGGCCTGGCCCAGGGTACAGGCGCAGTCGCTGGGGGTGGGGGGCTCGGGACTGCCTGTGGGCCTTGTCTGACCCTGTTTCCCTTCGGCCCCCAGTCCCCCCATCGTCCCAAGTCCCTCAGAGGAGGCAGCGGCAGGAGCGCACCGTGTACAGCGCCTTAGAGCTGCTGGAGCTGGAAAGAAAGTTCGAGATGAACAAGTACCCGACCTACCAGGAGGTGCAGGCCCTGGCCGACAGGCTGCACCTGAAGGAGCGCCAAGTGCAGGTCTGCCCCGCCGCGCCCACCCCTCGCAGCACCAGCGCCGCTCGCCAGGTGCCCGGCGCACCTGCCCACCCACCCTCCCGCTGCCCGGGGCGTGCGGCCCC
>NW_007734871.1:33345-39921 GCF_000696425.1 Galeopterus variegatus
CGAGATGAACAGGTACCCGACCTACCAGGAGGTGCAGGCCCTGGCCGACAGGCTGCACCTGAAGGAGCGCCAAGTGCAGGTCTGCCCCGCCGCGCCCACCCCTCGCAGCACCAGCGCCGCTCGCCAGGTGCCCGGCGCACCTGCCCACCCACCCTCCCGCTGCCCGGGGCGTGCGGCCCCGGGTCCGGCCCAACTCTGCTGGCACCACCCGCCACACAAGCGCCCAGGCTGTCGCCCGCGTGCCCACACCTCAGGGTCCCCTGTGAACCCCGGC
This sequence comes from Galeopterus variegatus, assembly GCF_000696425.1. Lineage (NCBI taxonomy): Eukaryota > Metazoa > Chordata > Mammalia > Dermoptera > Cynocephalidae > Galeopterus > Galeopterus variegatus. The sequence continues at coordinate 33,620 of NW_007734871.1, forward strand.
GGTCTGTGGCAGTCCTCTCCCTGCCCCTGGGCTCCCGGATGCCAGGCTCTGCCCTCCTGTCCCCTCCAGTCCTCCCCCATTGCCTCCTGAGCCCCAGGGGCCTCTACTGGGGTCTGGGGCACAGGCGGTGCAGAGGCGCCTCCCTCTCACACCTCCGCCCTGTCCCCTCTGTCCCCCCAGGTGTGGTTCAAGAACCGGCGGGCCAAGCTGTCCAGGCAGCAGCTCCAGCGGCCCCAGGGCTCGTCGGGGCGGCGACGCAGCAAAGGCCGCACGGCGCCCACCTGCCCCGGAGTCCCCGCCGCCCCTGCCCCCGCTTCCTTATGAGTTTAATATTCATCTCCGCGATGATCAGGAGGTTGCAATTCTCACACGTTAATCAAACAGAAATCTTCATTACCCGTCTGGGTTTTTTACCCATTTTTCTTCATTTATCTGATTTTATTCTTCTATCTTCCTAGCAATTAAAGTGCCCCCACTTTCTTTGTTATTTTTTGTATCTTTTGTATTTGTATTCTTTATATTAGTAGCATGTATTGATTTTAATGTTGTGTATCTCAATGCTTTTCAAAATACCTGTTGTTATGAACCAGTTTTGTTTTATTTTGTTTTTCATATCCATCAGTGACAGACTGATGTGTTTGTAAACACAATAAAATTAATAAAAACTAAAATGGCTTTTATGAAATAAGCCCCATTTTAAATTGGCAAGTTTCTAAAAACTAATGTTCCTAAAAGCCTCTGTCATAAATTGGACCCGTAGTTACAGGCAGCCCCAGAGTTTACAGTGCCCAGTCTACTGCTATGAAAATAGCTCAGTTTTTCTTACTTTTCCCTTCTAGGGTTAATGCTTTTTTTTTTTTTTTTTTTTTTTTTTTTTTTTTTTTTTTCTTATTTAATAAATATTTCATTATCACATGGTCATGAAAGTATACTGTTTTGTCTCTTAAATCTTTATAGTCTGACCTTTCATATTTAGGTCTTTAATACATTTACTATTGATGCTCGATGGTGTGAGGTGGGGATTCTTTTTATTTTTATTTTTTTCCCTCGTGGATTTCCAATTGTCAATATATTGAGAAGCTCATCATTAGCTTTGTCATAAACTGAGTCCATTAGCATATGAGTCTGTATCTACAAAGTCTTTATTTTGGGTCCACGGCCTTTAACTCCTTGCACCAGTAATATGCTGCCCCTTCCCTCTGTCCTGTCTTCTGCTTCTTCTGCCATCCCCTTGTGGCCATCCTGTCCTCTGAGTCTACTCACAGCAAGTTTTTTTTACCCTGTCCTGGTCTCATTTAGCAAATGCTCCAATCCTCTTAGGTCAGGCCAGCCTCAGCAAAACACAGGGAGAATTAGTGGGGATTTGGAGAAACATGTGACAGGCTGTGGTTGGAGGTGGGGACGTACTTCCAGGATATAATGAAAAGCCCTCCTGCTTATCAGAGAGACCCTGGTAAGGGTTATACCCAGAAGAACACACTAAGACCCACAAAGAGACTGAGGAACGATGAGAGGGGAGACCGAGGGCAGAAAGAGAGAGAGGGAGGGACAGAGGGAGAAGGAGGTACAGAGAGGGGGAGACTGAGGCGCAGGAGTTTCTTGCTCTCAAACCAGAACAGGTAGGGTCCCCCCAGCATGTGTCACATCCCATGTGACAGCAGCTGTCCTACATACTCTAATATTCTTACAAAAGGTCCTTTGAGGCTGGCAGCATTTAATCCCATTGCCTACAGGGGGTTACACCAAACACCAGGGTGTTTAAGTGCCTTTCAGAATAGAAGCAAACATCCAAACTGAGCATGAACCAGGCTGCCCAGTTGGAGCACGCAGCTCTTAACCCCTCCACTATCGAGTTGTGCCAAGCTCATCTGCTCCTTGGACTATTTGAAGAAGGACTTGTGGCAGCTGGACGTCCATGAGACCTGGGGTAACAACTGCACCTGCTCCATGTGTGTGGGGTGTAAACTATGTGGAGTTGTACTATTTCCACGCTTGACTCCGAGTCCAGTTTCCAGGAAGCGCTGAGTAAATGAGTGGTCTTATTATTCTGCCATTTAGACAGCACCCCCCTCCCGTATCTCTTCCCTCTTACTCTTTCACCTTTCACCTCTCTGTGCTGCGTAGATCCATGCTCCCCCTTCCTTCTCCTTCCCTGGTTTCTCTCCCTCCCTCTCAGTCCCTGGGCTTCTCCTTAGCAGGCTTCCCTGGCCTTGACCTAGTCTACCTCATCACCTGCCCCAATCCTCTTAGAAGCAGGCTAGGCCAGCGTCTGCAGAATCTCAGCCAGGTCAGAGAAGAGCTAGAGGGAACATACTGGCAGATGATGTCAAAGCCTTTCTCAAGCCCCTGCTCACATCTTCTCATGCCTCTTTGGTGGCTGTGAGACTTCACTTACAGCAGTAGGTGCTGTGGGGGTCTCTTTGATCCCTTCCCCTACATAAGCCCCAGGGAGATGCTCTCAGTCAGACAGGATGAAGCTTCAGAATCTCCTCTCCCTGATTTATCCTCAAAGGCTTGGACAGTGGGTGAAACAACATGTTATAGATGTTCACAGAAACAGTTGGTTGCTTTTGCATATTTAATGAAAAATGTAAAATCCTCTATTTTTTGTGTCTGCTTTCAGCTGCACTCAGATCTGGTAATGGGGATGAGAAATTTATTGTTTTTTATTGTATTCACTCACTTTTGGATATTTGGAATTTCCTTTTTTTTTTTTTTTTTTTAAATATTTGGAATTTCTTGCCATAGAAGTGCTTTTATTTTATCTTGCAAGTTCCCAGGATACAAATTTGGCAGGGGGGGTGGGAGCACGGCTGGCCAGTAAGGGAATCTGAACCGTTGACATTGGTGTTACCAGCACTATGCTCTCCCAAGTGAGCTAACCAGCCAGGCCCCAGGATACAGAATTAATAAACAAAAATCAATTGTATTTCTATATAACAGTAACAAAAAAATTAGAAAATGAAATTTTAAAAATACACTATTTATAATAGCATTAATTAATTAATTTATTTATTTATTTATTTAGACTGTTGATGCTGATTAAATTCAGACTTTCTTATTTAACTTTCATATGCTTATATAATTGTTTTGTTATACCTGATAAAGAAGGTTATTTTCTGTAATAACTACTTGTGCACATAATTATTTCTAATTTAATAATTCTTATACACCAAAGATGTCATACTGTAATTTTAGTATTGGGGGGGGGGTTAATTAATTAATTTTAATTAATTTTTTTCACTGAACATGTTTATGGCATACAGTTTGTATTTGAATACAAGCATGTATTATATAATGGTCTAATCAGAATAATTAGCATATGTACCACCTAAACATTTATCACAACGTTGTGGTTACAACATTCAAGATTCTGTTTTCTGACTCTCTTGAAATATACAATACAGCATTATTAGCTGCTGTCTCCCTAGAGCAGCAGAACTTATTCCTCTACCTAACGGTAACTTTGTAACTTTGCACCAGTCTAGGAACCTGTCCCCAGCATCCTCCTCCACACTCCCTTTCCCTGCCTCTGGTAACTACTATTCTACTTTCTATTTTTCTCCTTTTTTCTCCCTTTTTAATTTATTTTTCTTAATTGACCCATGATAATTATATATATTTATGGAGTACAATATGATATTTGGGTACATTCATACTATGTGTAATGATCATATAAGGGTGCTTAGTATGTCCATCACCACAGATATTTGTCATTTCTTTGTGTTAGGAACATTCAACATCATCTGACTAGCTATTCAAAAATACCTGGTGATGGCCGGCCCGTGGCTCACTCGGGAGAGTGCGGTGCTGATAACACCAAGGCCACGGGTTCGGATCCCATATAGGGATGGCCGGTTCCCTCACTGGCTGAGCGTGGTGCTGACAGCACCAAGTCAAGGGTTAAGATCCCCTTACCGGTCATCTTTTTAAAAAAAAAAAAAAGAAAAAAAAGAAAAAAATACCTGGTGACAATGGCATTTTAAAAACATGAAATACTTAGGAAGAAATCTAAAAACAGATGTGCAAGACATCTATAATTATCAAAAAATTGCTAAGAGAAATTAAAGAAGATCTAAATAAATAGAAAGACATCCCGTGTTCATGAATATTCTCCCCAAATCTGCCTATAAATTTAATGCAATCTTGATCAAAATCATGGCAAGGTTTTTTTTGTTTTTGTTCTTGTTTTTAAAGATGACAGGTAAGGGGATCTTAACCCTTGACTTGGTGTCGTCAGCACCACGCTCACCCAGTGAGCTAACTGGCCATCCCTATATAGGGATCCGAACCAGTGGCCTTGGTGTTATCAGCACCGCACTCTCCCGAGTGAGCCACGGGCTGGCCTAATAAATGGTTCTGAAACAAGTGGATATCTATATGGAGGAAAAACTGGATCTTGATTCCCACCTCACTCCAAAGGAAAGCTCTAAGCAAGAAGCTTCTAGAAGCATCCATAGAAGAATACTTTTACATCCTTGGAGTAAGCAAAGATTTTTTAGACAGTACACAAAATGCACTAGACACAAAAGAAAAAAGGATAAACTAGGCTTTGTCAACTTTAAAATTTTCTGCTCATCAAAAGACACCATTAGGCCGGCCCGTGGCTCACTTGGTAGAGTGCGGTGCTGATAACACCAAGGCCACGGGTTCGGATCCTATATAGGGATGGCTGGTTTGCTCGCTGCCTGAGCGTGGTGCTGACAACACCAAGTCAAGGGTTAAGATCCCCTTACCGGTCATCTTTAAAAAAAAAAAAAAAAAAAGACACCATTAATAAAATTAGTAAACAAGCCACAAACTTGGAAAACATAATCATAGTGCATATGTATAGCAAAGAACTCGTATCCAGGATATAGTTCTTAAATCCTACAAATCAACAATAAAAAGACAAATAGCCTAACTTTTAAAAATGAGCAAAAGAGGAGAACTTACAAAAGAAGTTATGCAAAGGCCAATAAGCACGTAATATCATTAGTCATCAGGGAAATGCATATTAAACCAAAATGAGCTATCAATTTTCACCCACAGAAATGGCTAAAATAAAAAAGACTGACAACCCAAAGTGCTGGTAAGAATGTGGAGCAACCAGAACTCATTGCTGGTGAGCACAAGTGGCAAAATCATTTTGGAAAACGATTTGGCAGTTTTTCGGAAAGTTACACACAAACTTGCCATATGATCCAGAAACTCTTTTCCTAGTATTTACACATGAGAAATTAAAACACGTGTCCACAAAAAGGCTATACAAGAATACTCAAGGGCCGGCCCGTGGCTCACTTGGGAGAGTGCGGTGCTGACAACACCAAGGCCACAGGTTCGGATCCCATATAGGGATGGCCGGTTTGCTCACTGGGAGAGCGTGGTGCTGACAACACCAAGCCAAGGGTTAAGATCCCCTTGCCGGTCATCGTTTTAAAAAGAAAAAAAATAAAAGAATATTCGTGGCAGCTTTATTCATGAAAGACAACAATGGAAACAGTCCAAGTGAATGGCTAAGCAAATTGCAGCATGTCCATACAATGAGATGCTACTCAGAAATGAAAAGGAACAAACTATGAATACACGTGACAACATGGAAGAATCTCAAAATCATTCTGTTGGGTGAAAAAAGCCAGACGCAAGTGACTATCTATGGTGTGATTTCATTTATGTGAAATTCTAGAAGAAGCAAAACTAATCTGTAGTTACAGAAAGCAGATCAGTGGTTGCCAAGGATGGGGGAATGAAGAGGAAATGACAGCAAAGAAGCACCAGAGAATTTTGGAGGCTGATGAGTGCTTCTTGTTGGGTGCTGGTATCATGGTTGTATATGGTTATCAAGTCAATTATACTGAACACCTAAGACTAGTACATTTTATCTAATCTAAATAAAACATTTACTTTTAAAAGTTTGTTTTAGGCTGGCCGGTAGCTCAGTTGGTTAGAGCACAGCCTTGAAACACCAAGTTCAAGGGTTCTGTTTCCCATGCCAGCCAGCCACCAAAAAAAAAAAGTTTATTTTGGGCCAGCCTGTGGCTCACTCGGGAGAGTGTGGCGCTGATAACACCAAGGCCATGGGTTCGGATCCCATATAGGGATGGCCGGTTGGCTCGCTGGCTGAGCGTGGTGCTGACAACACCAAGTGGAGGGTTAAGATCCCCTTACCGGTCATCTTTTTTTTTTTTTTTTTTTTTAAAAAGATGCCGGGTAAGGGGATCTCACCCCTTGGCTTGGTGCTGTCAGCCCCACGCTCAGCCAGTGAGCAAACCGGCCATCCCTATATAGGATCCGAACCCGTGGCCTTGGTGTTATCATCACCG
>NW_007734871.1:39931-51971 GCF_000696425.1 Galeopterus variegatus
GTTGGGCCGCGGGCGGGGGGTGGGGCTGACAACCCCAAGGGGGGGGTTAAAATCCCCTTCCCGGTCATCTTTTTTTTTTTTTTTTTTTTTAAAAAAGATGACCGGTAAGGGGATCTTAACCCTCCACTTGGTGTTGTCAGCACCACGCTCAGCCAGTGAGCAACCGGCCATCCGTATATGGGATCCGAACCCGGGGCCTTGGTGTTATCAGCACCACATTCTCCCGAGTGAGCCACGGGCCGGCCCATTACCGGTCATCTTTTAAAAAAAAAAAAAAAAAGTTTATTTTAAAACTGAATGTTTAATATGAAGTATTTGTTGGAGAAAAAGACGGATTTGGGAAGGATTAAATGAGTCAAGTCATACGAATCTTAACCAAGCCTCAGCATAATCAGTGCTCAACCAACGGTATCTGCCATTGTTATGGCTAATAATAGCATCACCTAAAGAACTTTCTTGGTCTCTTTCTCGGTGTCTGTCTCTCTCTGTCCCTCTGCCTATCACCTCTGCTCACTGTCTTCTTGTCTGGGTCCACAGTCTCCATCTGTCTCTGACCTTCTCCCAGGTTCCCATCTTTCCCTTCGTCTGCACCCCAACCCTCTCCCTCTTCTTTCTCTTTCTCCATCTGGGACTCTCATCTCCTGTTCTCTCTACCTCTCTCACCCTGTCTCAGTAATGTAGAGTCATCCAGAGCTGCTCCAGATCCTGACAGTACCAAGTATCTGCTGTGTGACCTAGGGCAAGCCACTACGCCTCTCTGAGCCTCAGCAATTGCATCTGTAGAGTGGGGCTTAAAACACATAACAGGCTGTGTATAGTGACTTCCTTCTAAAGAGTGCAGTATGGAGAGGGGGGGGAAATAATACCTTCATGGTAGAAACCCAACAAACACTACTTCATCCAGGTGATCAAGTATGTATCCTCGATATGATGGGATAAAAATGGCACTTTACCTCTGTGGTCTTCCTCCCAAAAACTCATGACCCCAGTCTAATCATGAGAAAAACATCAGATAAATTCCATAGAGGGGAATTCTACAAAATACTCCCCCAAATTGTCAAAGTCATCAAAACAAGGAAAACTGCCTCAGCCAAGAGGAGCCTGTCGAGAAATGATGACTGTACGTAACGTGGTATCCTGGACAGGACGCTGGGACAGAAGAAGGACGTTAAGTAAAAACTAAAGAAATCTGAATTAAAGTATGGACTTGACTTAATGACAGTGCATCAACATTGGTTCATTAATTGTAATCAATGTACCACGCTAAAGTAAGATGTTAACAACAGGAGAAACTGTTGGGGGAGAAGACAGATGGAAACTCTTTGTACCATCTTCTCAATTGTTCTATAAACCTAAAGTCATTTTTTAAAAATAAAGTCCATTTTTTAAAGAATTAAGATGCTTAAAAAGTTGAATGGGAGAATTGCTTATTTTTCTTTCAACTCCTAGTGCCCTTGGGTTATCTCTAACGCTGTGCACGTAAAAGTACAACAAGCAGAAGCACGTGTAGAGAAACAAAAAAACGGTCGTTAGCCTCTAGGAAAGTGCGCGTGCGTGCGCGTGCGTGCGCGTGTGCGTGCGCGTGCGTGTAACAGGTTTGTAAGGAGCCGGTGCGCTCTTTGCACAGTGACTAGCACATACTGCTCTAAACTGCAGGCAAGTTTCCTTCTGTCTCTCAGTTCCTCCGTCCCTGTCTTCCCCAGTCCCTCCTCATTTATCCTTCATCTTATTTTTTAAATGTACCTCCGGTAACCATGAAAATACTGTCAACCGGCCCAGGCCAGGTCACGTCTCCTCTTTCCAAACCTCCCCTCCCGCCGTTTCTTCCCGCTCAGATGGGAGCGCCCCACCCCCTCCGTCTGACCCGCTCTGTCCTGTCCTCTTCCGCGTCCTCTGCTGCCCCCTTGCGGCTGCCCTGGCTCCTGGGTCTCCTCACAGTGGGGTTCTCTGACCCTGTCCTCCCATTTAGCAAATGCTCCAATCCTCTTACGCCAGGCCAGCCTTAGCACAGCAGAGAGAGAGAATTAGATCAGATTTGGGGGGAGGTGGGAAGACATATGACAGGCGACTGGTGGAGGGGGGCGGGGACAGACAGCTAGGCTAAACAAAAGCCCCTCTTGCTTGTCTGACTGACTCTGGTAGAGACAGACACAGAAACACACTGAGGAGTCCGAGGTGCAGAGAGGCGGGGGGACCCGGGGGCAGACAGAGGGGGGAGACACAGGGATAGACAGTGGGGGGGACTTAGGGGAAGAGAGAGGGGAGACCCAGGGGCAGAGAGAAGGGGAAACCCAGAGAGAGAGAGAGGGCGAGACACAGGAACAGAAATAGGGGCACTCAGGGCAGGGGGGGGAGCCCCAGGGGCAGAGGCACAGAAAGGATTAGTATCAGTGGGCAGGGTGGGCAGTTTTCCACCTCTTGATGGCTGAGGGCCTGAAGATTTTGTGTTGCCTCACCCAGATTTCTAGGTGCACAGATTATTGTCTCTAAATATTATTTTTTTCTGAAAGGAACCCAAGTTCCTGTCACAAAATCTGACTCCAGGTCTGGGACAGGAAGTATCAAATACATGCCTAGAACATGCTGTCACTCTTGAAAATAGGAAGCTCTCAAAGATAACTGGGAATATGTCCAAAGGACTTGGGCACCTACTCAAAGAAATTAAAGGAAGCAATTTGAGCTTCAAAAGAAGAGCTGCAGTGGATCGAAAGATGTCCTATACGTACAAGTCCATGGGTTCAAAATGGCCCTCAAAGAGAAAGAAAAAAAACTAGAAAAAGTTCTTGAGGCTCCAATTTAATATTCCAAAAATGGATAAGTTGATAATCATGTATTTCTCCTGACTCCTGTGAAAACTGTAATTCAGGATGAACAAATAGCTGAAGAGAGAAGATTCTTGCATATGAGAGTTGCAACCAATAAATAAGGAAGGAACGATAAAATTTAGGAAATCTCTTTTTGCATATTCTATGAAATAAGGGATCTAGGCCAGTGCTGTCCAATAGAACTTTCTGAACTGATGAAAATATTCTATAGTTGTGTTCAGTTCGGTAGCCACTGGACACAAGGTAGCTATCAGGCACTTGAAACGTGACCGTTAAGACTGAGGTCTAAATTCTTCATTTATTTCATTTTAATTAACTTACATAGCCACATGTGGCTAGTGGCCACCATATGAACAGCATGGGGAGAGGGTCATCACCAGTGGTTATGATGGTCTAAAACCACTGGGCCTGGGGGTCTCAACCCAGGAAGCACATTGGAATGATGGGGGAGCAGGGGAGGGGAAGGGATCCAGATCCCCTTACCCACCGGCCACAAAAAAAAAGGGATACTCATGGATGTTTATAGCAGCAGCAGCTTTATTCATTATTGCCAATACTTGGAAACAACCAAGACGTCCTTCAGTAGGTGAATGGATCAATAAACGGTGGTACAACGAGACAATGGACTATTTCTTCAGCACTGAAAAGAAATGAGCTATCAAACCATGCAAAGACACAAAGGAATCTTAAATGTACATGACTAAGTGAAAGGAGCCAAACTGAAAAGGCTACATGCTATTTGATTCCAGTTATATGACGTCCTGGAAAAGGTAAAACTACGGAGATAGTAAAAGGGTCAGTGATTGCCAGGGGTTGGGGGAGGGTAGGGAGGGATGAACGGGTGGAGCACAGAGGACTTTTAGGGCAGTGAAAGTATTCTGTACACTATAACGGTGGATACATGCCATTTACACTTGTCAAAGCCCATAAAGCGAACACGTGGAGCGAACCCTAATGTAAACTATGGGCTTTAGGCGATAATGATGTGTCAATGTGGGTTCATCCATTGTAATAAATGTTACCACTCTGGTGACGATGTTGATAGTGGGGGAAGTTGTGGGTGTGTGGGGGCAGGGGGCATATGGGATATCTTTGTACTTTCAACTAAATTTTACTGTGAACCTAAAACTGCTCTAAAAAATAAAGTCTATTTTTTTTTTTAAAAAGGGACACTGGCCCCACACCTGACAGTTCTGAATTAATTAGTCTGAGGGTGGTGTGAGTATTCAGAATATTAAATCTTTCCCTAGGCGAGTCCACTGTGTAGCCAGTGTTAAAAACCACTGCATTTAGGTGGAGGGCTGAGAGAGAGCTTTACAACTGAGGGAAGGTAGCACACTTTTTTTTTTTAGGTGGGGAGCGCTGGCGGGTACGGGGATCTGAACCCTTGACCTTGGTGTTATAAGGCCCCACTCTAACCCACTGAGCTAATCGGCCAGTCCAGTAGCACACTTCTAAAGCAGGTATTATTAAATATGTAGAATAAAATAAGAAGGAAACTGAAGACTGGTATAGCATGAAAAGACACTCAAGGAACACATGGACCAAATGCAACGTGTCAAGCCTGTTTGGGATCGCACTCAAACAAACCAGCTATAAAAAGACATTTTTGTGACAATCAGGGGAATTAAAAAATGGACAAGGGATTACATGATATTATAGAATTACTGCTAATTTTGTTTGATGTAATAGTGGCCTTGTAGTTACACAAAAAATTAAAATAAAAATGTTCTTACCTGTTAGAAATAAATACTGAGGTATTCACTGGTGAAGTAATATGATGTCTGAGATGTGCTTTAAAATACTCTGGCAACACTGTGCCAGTGCCTCTGGGCCCGCCCTGGGACCTGGGACATGGAGAAAGGGACTGGATCCCCCTCCCACCACCAGGCACGCTGCGCCAGTGCCTTGGGGCCTGTCCGTGGACCCAAGGCTTGGAGAAGGGGACCAGAACCCCCTCCCACAACCAGGTACCCCGCGCCACTGCCTTGGAGCCCACCCGGGGACCTGGGACATGGAACCAGGGAACAGACCCCCGCCCCTCCCACAACCAGTCACACATCGCCAGCACCTTGGGGCCCGCCTGGAGATCTGGGGCACGGACAAGGGGACCGGACCCCCTCCCACAAACAGGCACACCATGCCAGCACCTCAGGACCCACTCGGGGACCAGGGAATGGGACCGGGGAATGGAACCAGAGATTGGACACTCTCCGCAACCAGGCACACTGCCAGCACCACAGAACAGGCCAAAAACATCTCCTCCATATGGGTGGCCCACCACAGCCACCACGATAACCATGGCCGCCGTGAAGGTGGCTAGATGCCACAACCACCACACAGATGGTCCGCCAGCCACTGGAGTGAGTTGACACAAGGAGAGTCACCAGCAGAGATAAAGAAAGGAGGAGGATGTCTGTCTCCACAGAGCCCCTTTCATAATGACAGAAGAGACATCTGCTCTATGATAGTATTGGAGGACCTGATCATGCCTCTCAGCACTGGACAGATTATTTGGGCAGAAAATCAACAGAGTAACCATGATTCTTTCAGAGGGAGAGAATAAATCTTGGGTGATTAGAGGGGTGAGAAGAGAGGGAAACGGGGATGGGGAGGGATTGGTCAAGGGGCATAAAGAATAATTATGATTTGTAACAATATATATGATAGTAATATTGATTTGATCAACATACCTCAACGTTGAACCCCCAAAATATGTATAATCAATTTTGATTCAATAAAAACTTTTTTTTCCTTTTTTTTTTTTGTCTTTTTTTACTGACTGGTAACGGGATCGCAACCCTCAGTGTCGAGCCCGCACCGGGGACTGGCAACGGGATCGCAACCCTCGGTGTCGCGCCCGCATCGCGCTCAGCCAGTGAGCGGGAACCGGTCTCCACATGGGATCTGAACCCTCGGCGGGAGCGCCACCGTGCTCCCAAACGGCGCACTCTCCAGTGCGCCACCGGGCCGGCCCCAATAAAAATTTTTTTAAAAAACAAATAAAATACTCTGGCAAAAATCTGGCTGGTTAGCTCACTTGGTCAGAGCTGGTGCTGATAACACCAAGGTCAAGTGTTTGGATCCCCTTACTCACCAGCTGCCAAAATATGTGTGTGTGTGTGTGTGTGTGTGTATTCTATTCTGGCAAAAAAAAAAAAGGAAAGGGGGCAGTAAACAGATAAAATAAGATTGCAAAATATTGAAGCTGGGCCATGGGTCCATGAGAGTTCATCATACCATTCTCTGCACTTTTGTGTAGCTTTAAATTTTTTCCACAATAAAACAAAATTTAATAAGGTGGGAGAATGCTGGGTATATGCCCAAAAGAATTGAATGTTCAAACAGGTATTCAAACAGATACTTGTAGACTAATGTCCATAGCAGCACTCTTCACAACAGCAAAAAGGTGGAAACAACCCAAATGTCCATCGATGGATGAATGTATAAGCAACACGTGTCTGTCCATACAATGGAATATTATTTGGCAATAAAAAGAAATGAAGTACTGATACATGCTAAAACATGGACAAACCTTGAAAACAGTATGCTCAGACACAAAAGGCCACATATTGTATGGTTTCATTCGTATAAAACATCCAGATTTGGCAAATGCATAGAGGCAGAAAGTAGATTAGTGGATGCCAGGGGGTGGAGGGGAGGGGAACGTGGGGAGTGACTGCGTCATAGGATCAAGGTTTCTTTTTGGAGGGGTGAAAAGTTCTGGAACTAGAAAGTGATGATAGTTGCACAGTGTACTAAATGTCACTGAATTAATTGTACACTTTAAGATGGTTAAAATAAGTTTGATTTTATGTGTATTTCACCACAATAAAAAAAATGGCAGGGGGGAGATGCACAAAAGGCAAGTGTGCACCTTCCTCTTTCTTCCTGCTTTGAGCATAGCTCTGTGCCTGGAGCTGCAATGGACATCTTGCCACCATGAGGTCAAAACCAAGCAGATGAAAATCCAAGTAGAGAAAGTGAAAAGATAGAAAAATTCTGAAACCTTGACTACACTGCTGAGCTGACTACCAACCTTGAGACTTCTTGACAATAAATGAATGTCCTTAAAGTTATTTAAAAAAAAAAAAAAAAAAGTGGGAAGAGCCTCCTTGTCACAAGGTGCTGCAGAGCGGGGTCGCTGAGGGGTGGACTAAGGGAGGAGGAGGACTCGGCCTTCTTCTTGGGTGGAGAAAAGTGAGGAAGAGCAGGGAGGCGTAAGAGGCAGTTCTCTGAGTCAGGAAGGAAGACGCAGCTGCCAAAGAGGCAATGAAGGCAGAATCTCTCACGTTACCAAGTGACCTTGGCCATACTGTCCCCATGTGCCCAATCTCATCCTGGGGTTCCCTTGATCTCCCGCCCTCTTCCTTTCCCTTTCCTCCTCCCTCCACCAGATCTTCACCCAGAAAGAGTGAGGTCGCTTGTCCGAGGTCTCGCCGCCAGCAAGTGGTGAAGCCGTGACGGGTCATGGACAAAACGAGAAGGGTCCGAAGAGAGACCGAGTTTGAGGAGAGAGAAGACGTATTTTTCCCTCTTCCCTCTCTGTTTGCAAAGTGTCGCGTCACCAAGCCACAGAGGTGATTCGCTTCACTACACTAAATCCCCACAGCCGGAAGTGACTCCGGTGGCCTGCGGAGACCCGGGGACACCCACTGGGGTCTCGCTGTGATTCCTGGTCCTCGGCAGTGACCCGAGGTGAACTGAGAAGGGGCAGTCCTCAGAGTTGGCCACATGCTGTCGCTGTTGGAAAAGAATTCACTGTGTCGCCTCCTTCAGCCTGAGTGATGTACTCGCTGAATTTTCTTGTCTTGTGTGAACTGTCCCAGTTGAGCGAAAATAGAATCACGGCGCTTTCGTGCACACACGAAGATTAAAACGCAAGGGTGTGGCAGCTACTTACAGCGCTCGCTAATTTCTCCGGTTCTCTCCTCCCCGAGCACCGGAAGACCAAGTCTCCGCCCGTGTTCTGCAGGTGGGCGGGGCTGTAACGGCTTCTGGCCAATGGCATGTGGTTAGTGAAGTGCGTCACTTCCTGTCTGATGCCGTGATAGGCAGTGCGTGATTCTCCACGCTCTCCCTGCCGTGCAGAGTGGAGATACCGTGGGCCCAGGTGCAGCAGCAGAAGGGAGCTTCTATCAGTTAGACCTGCACCTCCAATAAGATAGCCACGAGCACACGTTACATGCACTGGGATGGAAATTTAACCATTCAGTTCCTCAGTCACACCACATCTCAAGTGCTCAAGAGACGTGAGGCCAATGGCTATGGTATTGGACAGGGCAGATACAGGAAATTCCATCCTGACAGAAAGCTGTGTTGAACAGCATCGCTCTAGCTCACCGGCTGGGTGCACGGAGGACTGCTGCCCTGGAGAGGACTTTGCATGTGTTGTGTTAATCCACTGGGTTTGGGTTTGGTTTTGTTAGCTGGGTTATGCTTCAGTGGGAATTTGCCCTGCCAGATTTCTATCTTTAACAAAGAACTTAAGTGTCTGGTGGCTCTTAAATTATCAACTGGAGGGCTGACTGGTTAGCTCAGTTGGTTAGAGCCGTGGTGTTGTAACACAAGGTCAAGAGTTCGGATGCCCATACTGGCCAGCCAATGATCAACTGGTGCAGCAATGTGGCTTGGCTAACAAATGGAGACTTGAGAGCAGAGGATGATACCATCCTGACCCCAAACATGATCCGAGCTCGGAAAATGGGGCTATGGTCAACCTCCGTTGGGCTTCAGTTGCTTACATGCCACACTTTGTGATCTGTCTCCACTTGGCTTAGAACTATCCATCAAAGAATTGTCATACTGAGAAGAGTAGGGTTGGCCAGTTAGCTCTGTTGGTTAGAGTGATGTTATAAGACCAAGATCAAGGGTTCATATCCGGGTACAGCCAGCCACAAAGAAAAAAAAAAAAGTCAGCAGAATCATTAGAAATGAAGACATGTACGGGTTTGCTTCTTGCTGCTATTGTTGCTGGTTATCTTGTAGCTTTTTCCAGATGTCACTGGGCGTAGATCCATGGAACATAGGCGGTCTCATAGTCCTCAGCATATGGTTTGGGGGAGGAACTGTTTTAGTTTTGTACTCCTAGAATGAGTGGCTTAAGGTTTGAGAGTTAATCAGGTTAGAACTGTACTTGATTGAGGTGTGTACTTTGTAGCTATCAATAATTACAAAAACATTAACAGTTTCTCAATTCTGAAGAAACTAAAACATCCAATGGTCTTCATGTGACCTTCTCCCATGGAGATCATAAAATATTGCTGTTGACCCAGCAGTTCCACTTCTAGGTATATGCCCAAAAGAACTGAAAACAGGTGCTGAAACAAAACTTATACACCACGTTCATAGAAGCACTGTTCAAATAGCCGAAAGGTGGAAATGGGACTGGCTGGTTAGCTCAAGTGGTTAGAGCATGATGCTGATAACACCAAGGTCCAGGGTTAAATCCCTGTACACACCAGCCCCCCCCCCCCAAAAAGTGTAAACAATCTAAATTTCCATCAAGTGATAAGTGGATAAACAAAAGGTGTTACAGCCATCCAATGGAATATTTAGCCCTAAATAGTTATGAAATACTGACATGTTACCGCTAAGTGAAAGAAGGCAAACACAAGGCCACATATCTATGATTCCATTTATATGAAATGTCCAGAATAGACATATCCACAGAGATAGAAAGTAGACTAGTGGTTGCTTAGGACTGGGGGCTGGGAGGTGTTAAAGGGAATGAAAGTTTCTTTGCAGTGTCAAAAATGTTCTAAAATTGATTGTGGTGATGGTTGCATATATCTGTGATATACTAAAAGTCACTGAACTGTGCACTTTAATGAGTGGATGGTATGGTGTGTGAACTGTATCTCAATAAAGCTACTTTTAAAAGAAAAAATTTTAGCCACGGCTGTGACTTTTTCTTGTTCTCAGGCATATTTCTTCTCATCCTGATCACCTGACCAGTTTCTTCCATACATGGTTTCATAGATGTTTTCAACTTAGAAACCTCAGAGACTAAAACTTTTGCATCCAGATCCCTCATTGCACTATCTGATTAATTTCCTCACCTCACTAGGCCATCCAAAGGCTTGGCTCAAACAGTCAGAGAGGAGAATTTGAGCACAATTAGGCATGATTGATTTACCAAAACATTTTCTAGAGTTTTCCTAACAAGATTGTTAGAGCTCCCAATTTGTCAGCCCACAACAGGATGAGAGCTGTCAAACAAAAACAGTAACACTTCTTCTGCCCTGGGGGCCTTTTATAATTATGCTGGTGGATTTTATACAGATGAAATTTTGTTCATATGTTGCAGCGATTTCAATCAACTTTTTCAGGATACGTAGATGGTAGATGTGTGTTAATACAGTGGCCCTCAGTGAAATGACATTTGAAAGAAGCTATTTCAAATTAGAAATACGTTCATTTATTAATGATGGAGTTTGGATGTGTCGTCCCCTCCAAAACTCATGTGGAAATCTGATCCCCAGTGTGGCAGTGCTGGAAGCCATTTGAGTCATGGGGGTGGATCCCTCACGAATGGATGAGGGACTAATGGATTAATGGGTTAATCTCCTCTTCCTAGGGGAGGGGAGATAATGAGTTCTCACTCTGTTAGTTCCTGCGAGAGCTGGTTTTTTATAGGACCCTGGCACCTTCACTCTCTCTCTTGCTTCCTCTCGCCATGTGATCTGCTTGTACCTGCTGGCTGCCTGCCACTTTCCAACATGAGCAGAAGCAGCCTGAGGCCCATGCCAGATGCAGCTGTCCCAGAATCATAAGCCAAATAAACCTCTGTTCTTTATAAATTGCCCGGTTCCAGGTATTCCTGTTATCGCAACACAAAACAGACTAAAAAAATCCATCAGGACATATGCTTTATAAAATGGATTTTAAAGGAAGTTTTTTAAACCTCAATGATTTACCCACACCTTCATAGACCACGTCATCCAGAATCAGCTGAGGTAGTGAAATATCAAAATGGACTTCTTAAAAAATAAACTGGCTGGTTTGTTCATACAGAACCAAGACAAAAGTGGCCAGACTTCCATAGCTCTCACAATCTTGCCACGTGAAATATTAGTAAGTGGACTTGTAAGGCTTCTAGCCACTTCCCACACATGGAATATCGATGTGGCAGCTGATTCTGCGTTAGATGATAATGATGCAGTAATGGAGGGTGTCGAAGCACTCCATCCTCAGCTCCATCATAGCAGCTGACCCTGAACGCTGACACAATGGTGTAACAGCTGGCAGCCGGGTGCTCAGAAGACAGTCCCTGCGTCTTGGTGGAAGAGGCTAATCAAACCCAACCAATTCCTAATCTAGCTGTTGTATTAGTCCGTTTCTGTTGCTTATAACACAATACCTGGAACTGAGTGATTTGTAAGAAAATGAAATTTATTGCTTACAGTTCCGGAGCCTGGGAAGTCCAAAGTCCAAGAAACACATTTGGTAAAGGCCTTGGTGGTGGTGACAGTGATCCAGGAGTCTCACATGGCAGAAAATGGCAGAGCAGAGAGAACTCCTGGTGCACTCTCCTTTTTAAAGCCCTGAGAAATAAGCCCATGGCCACCATTTTTAATCCATTCATTAGGCATGGTTCTCAGAACCTAATCACCTCTTCAAGGCCTCACGTTCCAATTACCATAATAGGATTTCCCACCCTCAACAGTTACAGTGGGAACCAAGCTTCTAATATATGAACTTTGGGGAACACAATTCAATCAACTCCACAGCAGCTGTCAAGTGCTCAGGTCTCTCTATCTGGGATACATGACTCCCTTATAAGACACCAGTCTCCTGTTGCATCTGTCAGCTATTCTGCTGTGTAACAAATCACCCCAAAACCCAATGGCTTACAACAATGTATTATTATAGCTCATGTGTCTGAGGGTCGGCTGGGGACCGTTTTGATCTAGGACATTCTTAGCTGGGCTAAGCTGGATTTGTTCATGTGTTTGTTCATGTGTCCATGGGTTGGCTCAGGGGAGGGCGGGCTCTAGGCTGGGCTTCATTAAGGTTATCTTGCTGGGGCAACTCTGCTCCACGTGTCTCTCATCCTCCTGTGGGACCAGCAGGCTAGTCCAAGTGTGGCCTTCTCATGGTAACAGCAGGGACACACAAAAGCAAGCAGAAACACAATGCCTCTTGAGGCTCAGAACTGGCACACTGCTACTTCTTTTTTTTTTTTTTTTTTTTTTTTTTTTTTTTTTTTTCCG
>NW_007734871.1:52200-59552 GCF_000696425.1 Galeopterus variegatus
CTCCCCCCGCGCCTCACTCAGCCAGTGAGCGGGAACCGGTCTGTATGTGGGATCCGAACCCTCGGGCGGGAGCGCCGCCACGCTTCCCAAGTGGCGCACTTATCCAGTGCGCCACCGGGCCGGCCCGGCACACTGCTACTTCTGCCTCACTGGACTAGCCATAGCTAGTCATCTGGTCAAACCCAAAATTAAGAGGCAAGGAAGGATAATCCACCTGTAGTGGGAGGGCTATAAAGGGGGAAAGCACAGATACCAGAAGCATGAAATATGGGGGCCCAAAACACAATCTACCACACCACCCATCTAGCACCTTCCTCCAATTAGCCTGTTCTTCTCCTAAACACAGGAATCAAGGACTCACTTCCAAATGGAGGACTATACCAGTGATAGTTACAGGAACCTTCTGATGGTATCTGAGACACCTTAACCTTGGGTGGCTGACCACCAAAAATTCAACCAAGTTACAATTACTATAACTCTGTATGTATTAATAATCTTAATAATACTGTAACATATAGCCAATGGGATAACCTTCTGGAACAACCTACAGACCTGTTAGAAATAAGGTAACCAGAGAAATTCAAGAAAATCTTTGACAATACAAGACTTGGCTGGCCTGTTTGCCAGTAAGGAGTTCCTGCTTCTGACTGTACCTGTTAGCCCCTAAAGGGGCAAATTGGGTTTATAATTTGCTACTCAACGTGGAGGTCTAGCCAAATCTCCTCAGAACTGAGTCCAGACTGCCAAAACCCAGCAGGTGATTGAATGAATGGTCCCAATTCTTGACCCCACCATTTCTACACGCTTTACCATGATTTTGCCATACCTCCCACCAAAAAGAGGGAGTATATTAGTATATTGCACTACACCTTGATTTTGGGTTCAGTCATGACTAGCTTTACCTGATGGAATGTCAGCAGAAGCGATGTGCATATAGGTCTGCAAAGCTCTACTGTGCCTCTTTTATCACTATGAGAAGAACACACCCAACCAGGAGGCATTGTCTGGGAGCTGTATGGCTTTTACTGATGCTAACTCAGCACCAGTTTTGCCATACGCTGTTGGTGGAAGGAATCGTAAGCCCCCCTGGATTCAGGGAGAGGGACATAGACCCCAGCCCTCAATGAGATTAGTGTTGTTATGGGATGGAGTCCCCTGCAAAACTCATGTTGAAACCCTAATCCCTAGTACATCAGAATGTGACTCTACTTGGAGTCTTCAAAGAGGTGATTAAGTTAGAATGAGATCATTAGGCTCGTCTCTAATCCAATATGACTGGTGTCCTTATAAGAACTGGCAGGCTGTCCAGTTAGCTCATTTGAGAGAGCGTCGTAACACCAAGGTCAAAATTTTTGGATCCCTCTATCAGCCAGTCGCCAAAAAAAAAAAACAAAACAAAAAGAACTTGAAATTTGGGGGCTGGCTGGTTAACTCAGTTGTTTAGAGTACAGTGTTACATCAAAGTTAAGGGTTTGGATTCCTGTACTGGCCAGCACCCCCCACTCCAAAAAAAGACAAGAATTAGAAATTTGGACAGAGACACCAGGTATGTGCATGCAGAGGAAAGACCATGTGAGGACACAGCAAGGAGACAGCCATCTGCTAGCCAAGGAGAGAGGCCTCAGAGAAACCAAACCTGTCAGCATACTGATCTTGGACTGTGGCCTCCGGAACTGAGACAACACATTTCTGTTGTTTAAGCATCCCTGTCTGTGGTATTGTGTTATGGCAGCCCTAGCAGACCAATAACTTGAGTCAAAGAATTTGCAGCCATGGCAAGATTCTTATTTAAACAAAGGATCTGGGAGTCTGGGTTTGTTTAAATTAACGTCATCATTGCACCTGCTTACCCCTTTGCATAATCTCAGAGTTGCCCTAAAGTGCTTACTTACTGGCATAGGGCCTAGCACACTATGGGCACTCAACACACACACAGTCATGAATTTCTGGGACTGGGGACTGAAGGCAGGAGGCTCCAGGGGTAAAACAGGACACATTCCAGCACAAGCACATTCAGTTAAACTCATCCAATGTTTATTGAATAGTGAACCATTGTGAACACTGCCACAATCTGACACACCCTTCCTGATCCCTTTTTTGGTTTCCCCTTGAGAAGGAATCCTGGGGCAGGACCCCCCCCCAAACTCCGGAGGGTAGACAGCAAGATGCAAGGAGAGATGGTGAAAAGTGTGGGACAGGAAGGGTGGGCAGGGCATTGTGCAAAGGCAGATTCAGAGGAAGACACACACGCACTCCCACAAAGAGGCAAAGACCAGGGGCATCAATCTCTGCCCCCACCTGGCAGCCACAAGAACATCAGGGAAAGACCAGGTGTCCACAAGACATTTCAGTCCTTCCTGTCATGAAGCGTCAGCCAAGAGGGGCTAGGTCAAGGTCGCTGGGCTGTGGAGAGAAAAGGTGACAAGAACAGGATCAGCATGCAGGGACAGAGGCCAGGTTGGGGGTCCATGTGATGAGGAGATGGACGGAAATACAGGCCAAGAGAGAAACTGAGACACAGGAAAATCAGAAGCCCTTTGAGGGAAAGAAATTATACCCAACAAAGGACCAGCCCGTGGCTCACTCAGGAGAGTGTGGTGCTGACAACACCAAGCCAAGGGTTAAGATCCCCTTACTGGTCATCTTTTAAAAAAAAAAAAAGAAAGAAATTATACCCAACAAAGCCAGCTGGGCTAAGACCTAGTTCTCAGTTGAGTTTGTAGCAAGGAATTTTGGTGAAGAAATGAGGCAGTCACGGAAGCACTGATGGGCAGCCTCCCACAGACCTTCCAGAAAACCTGCTGTGTACATCCCACTGAGACACCTGGCTTCCAGAGACTCCATCAACAACTGGCATTATTTTCTTTGATGCCCCAGTTGGCCCAGGCTCAGTGTCCCACACAGACCTCTTCAACTGCTTGGTTTATCCACTGTGCAGGAGGGGAGTCACCTTGACCAAACAAAGGTCTGGCCCTTGCCCAGATCCTGGAAAGTAACATCTAAGCCCTTGGAATATCCTGCCTAATAAGAGTATCTTGCTTTACCTGGGCCATGCCAGTAGCCTAGATTAACAATGTGGTTTGTGTTGGGGGCACTGGGTCATGTGGTATCAGCTTGACCTCTGGAGGGGCTGGAGACTAAGGTCAGCCACACAGGCAGTCAGTCACGTCTACGTGACCAACCCCCAATAAAAACCTGAACAAGGCTGGGGTGGGCTTTTCCAGTCGGCAAAATTGTTGCATATAGTCACACATCATTGCTGGCAGAATTAAGAGTTGTCTGCACAATTCCCTAGGACAGGACAACTGGAAGCTCCCAGCTGGTCTCTCCTAGACTCTGCCCCACGTGCCTCTTCCCTTCACTGATCTTAATCTGTGTCCTTTCACCGTAATAAACTTTAACTGTGAGTACAGCAGGTTTGCTGAGTTCTCAGAGTTGTCCTACTGAACCGCTGAACCTGAGGGTGGTCCTGAAACTGTACCCTCAAAACACACAAACAAGAGCCTCTCCTCCCACACTGTCTGCAGTTTTCTTCCCCTCTCTCCTTTCTCTTATAGCATTGCCTGACTGACCTCTCTGGAATCCAAGTAAACCTTGGGATGAATTAAGTAGATGACATGCAACTTTGGAATTATGCAATTTTTTTTCTTTTGGGGAGATTCACTTCATTTCAGATCTGCACATGAGGCAAGATGTTATTTGTATTTTCATATTTCATTACTTTAAATGCCATGTCCAAATTCACATTGAACGTGACCTCATTCTACTCAGGTAAAGAATTCTAGGAAATGGAGCATGAGGTTAAAGCAATTGAGGCTAGTCTTCCGGCAAAAAGCACACTGGGAACAGGTACTGGGATGGGACACTCGGTTATAGATTACCATGAAATGGGGACTGGTACTGAAGTTTAAGAGAGTGGTAGTAAGTGGTTTTAGGCTCTGACGTGTCAGACACCAGAACTTAGTTCTAGACTGGGTCAGTAACTGGTGCCCACTTCTAAAGTAGGTTAGGTTTGGAGCTCATCTGGAACACATTAAACATATGGCCTGAAAACTGAAAATCAGGTTCAGAGGGTAGTAGAAAGCAGTTCCATGTTCCAGAGGGTTAACACAGAAATTGCTACTTGTTCTGGAATATACTATGTTGAAAACTAGTACTTGACTCGGAGCACATTAGGAACTAGTAGTCAGATCTAGGAACTAGTAGTCAATTCCAGTGCTTAGGAGCTGGTTCACACTTCTCAAGTGCTGCGTTGGGAAGGGGTGCCAAGGTTTACAGTGTGTCGGGAGCTAGTATTGCATTTGATTCTAGACTGTATTAGGGAAGCTAGAAGTTAGTTCTAAGGTAGTTTTGGAGCAGGTGATCCGTTGTAGAGTTAGCTTTTGTTTCTAGAGCATTCTTGGACAATTCTAAAGAGGGTGTTTCTGGAGTTGGGGTCAACTCTTTTTTTTTTTTTTAAAAGATGACCGGTAAGGGGATCTTAACCCTTGACTTGGTGGTGTCAGCACCATGCTCAGCCAGTGAGCGAACCGGCCATCCCTATGTGGGATTCGAACCCGTGGCCTTGGTGTTATCAGCACTGCACTCTCCCAAGTGAGCCACGGGCCAGCCCTGGGGTCAACTCTTGAATGCTCCCAGAACCAGATCTCAGGTTCAGAGACTGATAATTAGTGATGTAGTTGAAAGTGTTCAGCATGGGAACTCTGTCTCAAAACACGCTGGGAATTTGCACTGACACTTACACAGCCCAGTGGGTTGGGAACTGTTTCCTGGCAATGAAACCAAGACCCAAAGTTCCAGATTCTGAGTTGTTGGGTCTCTTAGCACCTTTCATTCCCAAACAAGGAGACCCGTTTTAGGGCAGCCCTATGACCCCATCCTGTACCACCCCAGGTCTAATTTCCATCCTCCCGCTCTAGAGACACACCTGGCATATCCCCATCTCCCAAATTCTCCACCCTAGGATGGGGAATTAGTGCATGGGGTAGGGGGAAGATCTAAAGGGTGGATCCCCACTTCAGTCAGTCCCCCTCACCTCTGCCTTCACGGCACATTAGCCCTGAGCCAAGGCAGCTTTGATGGCGGCCACCAGCTTCAGAAACTTGCTCTCTGTGTCCACATAGCCATCACCTCTCTGAGGAGGGGAAGAAAAGGGAAGGAGTGAGCTGGGACCAAGACAGCAACCTCAGCCCCAATCCCATGCTAGCTCAAAAATGAGAAAGGACAGGCAGACAGACAGACAGACAGACGTACCTTCTTGGAGTGAACCAACTTCCCTGCTACCATCACTTCAAAGAACCCGGTGGCCTGGGGAGTCCCCTCGCCGCACTGAGAGGGGGAGATGTTGGAGAGGCTGAGATACCCTCCCCTTCCCAGGGAATGCACAACATGGGCGAAGGGGGTAGGGGTAAACCTAACCCACCCCCAGTGCCGTCCAGGCCTGAGGGACAAACTGACAATGTGTGATTTCTCTTCCCCACCCCAAGACTCACAATATCCAAGCATCCGGGGAACTCATCTTCTAACTTCTTCTTGAGCTGAAGATACTGAAAATAGGGTGGGACGTCACGGCAGGGGTCACGCTACACCTCCCCCACCTTCCAGGGATGCCTCGTGGTAGGCCACTCTGCTTACCTTGGACTTGTAGCCTCAAGCGCCACTGGTAGGAGAGAGTCCAGAGAGTGGGCAGGTGGGCATCCAGGGAGAGGAGAGGCAGGCAGCAGAGGGGAGAAGTGAAGGAGGGGCAGGAAAAGATAAAGAAAAACACAAGTAACAGAACAGACGAGGCAACAGATATCCTCAAGAGAAAAGAAACACACACACCAGACCCAGAGATGGGAGGAGGTGGGGCACAGAAACGAGGTAGACACCACACACAGAGATGTACAAAGAAAACCCACAGCGAGCAAGAGAGAGAAAAGGTAGAGAAGGGAGAGGGAGAAAAAGCAGAGGATGAGGAGACCACAAGTATGAGACAGAGAAGGCAACGACAGGGAGGGGAACCAAAAGAACTGGATTAGGATAAGAACCGCACGAATAATATCCCTACCCACAGCACTTGCAGGGCCTAAGGAAAACCCTGTTTTCCTGGATTCGGAACCCCTTTCCCAGTCCCCTGGATGAAATACAAGCTTCCCCAACCCCCACAGCAGGCTATTATGGGACTGGAATCTGGTGCAGAAGCCTCGTGAGCGCCTGAAAATGTCACTCCAGCCTTTGCATTGTCGAGTAAGCAGACGTTCCTAAAGCCGGGATGGATCAGAGCCCGGTTGGGCATTACACAGACGGTGGGGCCAGAGGCCGGGTTCCAGTAACCTCCATAACCTGCAGTCTGCACCCCATGCTGCTGACCTGCCGTGCCCCACTCCCACCCAGCCTGTCTCATCATCTGTTAAGATGGGGCTAAAATTCCCCTCCCTCAAGGGGTTTCTGGGAGGGGAAATTCACCGAACACGTATTTACCAAGGGCCTAGGTTTCTTGGGGGACAAAGCAGTCAACGAAACCGAGAAAATCTCCTGCCTTCCTAAGTCTTTCCCTCTAGCGGGAGAATTGGATCAAACGTGTTCAGCGACGACATGCAGCACTGCACCGAGGGTAACTATTAATAACACCCTCCCTCTCGCTACAGACGGGGAAACTGAGGCCAGAAAAGAAGGAGGGTTAGTGACCAAGGGCACTCAGTGGGCAGAGGCCCGGAATGTATTCATTCAAGACCTTTCCTTCCCAAACACTGGCAGGAACATTCTCGAACCTTCTCGACTCTAGGCGTCCCCACCCAGTGACTGTTCAGGATACTGGGGGAGGGGAAACCTAAGGGGGGACGCAGGCTTAGGTCCCATTACAAAAACTGACCTCCACCCCTTCATCAACGTGAACCCGAGTCGGGTGTTTAACACGGGACACCCACGCGTGTCACCTCCACCTTTCATAAGCTGAGGTGTGCAGCCTGTCACAACCCGGGGACCGGGGTTAACGCCTTGTGCTGATGGCCGGTCCTCGCGCCCACTCCAGCCCATCCCGCCACCCGGGAACCCCTCTTCTCACAGACGGTCCGCCGGCGGCCTCCCCCGACGCTCCCAGCCCCGGCTCGGGCCGGACGGAGGATGGGCGTGAGCGGGGGTCACGGAGGGGACCTCTGGCCGCCGCGCTTACCAATAAACGACCCGGACGGCGAGCCCCATGACTCGCGACGGCAGCATCCGCGGGAGAGCGGACGCCACACCCGGCCGGCTGCGGACGCGGACGCCGACGCCCCAGGTCTGCGCTGCGGCCCCGAACGTCCGCACTGAGGCGGCTCCTCCGCGCTCCGTGGCGCGCACCAACGCCGGGCCGCTGTACCGTACCTCCGCCT
>NW_007734871.1:59588-65609 GCF_000696425.1 Galeopterus variegatus
CAGGGGGGAGCGGCGCCGCGGGGTCCAAGGGGTCCCCGAGCGCCACCCCGAAGCCCCCACGCTCGAAGCCTCCGTCCCGTCCCCCTGTCGGGCTAGAGAGCGCCTCGGTAGAGGGAGTCTCCGCGACGAGCCCTTGCCCGTTCCCTCCCGTGCTCCCCCCACCGGGCTGCAATGGTGCAGCCCCACGGGGGCGGGTCAGGACCAACCGCCGCGGGACGGAAACGGAGTGGGCCGGAAACGGAGTGGGCCGCCAGGGTGGTCGCTTTACCGGGTGGGCTGGGAGGGGCGCCGCGGCGGGAATTGGTGGGAACGGCTCTCGGGCCCTTGTCCTCCCGGAAGAGGGCGGGAAGGGCGAGTCCAGAAGGGTTAGGGGTGGACGCTGGGGCTCGGACGCTGAAGCTGGGGTTTCCGGCGAGCGCTCAGGGGAGGACCCCCAAGTGGAGGGGGCAGCGGACCGGCGCCGCCTGCTCACCGTGCAGCCCCTCTGTCTGTGTCTTCCTGCCGAATCCAGTCGGAAGGATTCATGGACAGTGCAACTGGATTGAAGGCTTAGGGCGCGGATGCCTCTCTCTCAGCCTCAGTTTCTCCGTCTGAAAGACATGCGTGACGGCCTGCCGGGAATGTTCATCCATTTAACAAATATGTACAGCGTACCTACGTGCAGTCCTAGCTGCCGGGGACATGGCGACGAAGAAATAGACAAAGTCCTTTCCCCCATGGGAGTGATTTGGCAGGTGAGGATGAAGGCGTGAGGCAACGTGAAAATAGTACTTCCCTCCTGGGATTGATGTGAACGTTGAATGAGGTCATACACAGGAGAGAACTAGAACAGCGTCTGGCACATGCGGATCGGTCAGTAATGTTGAACTCTACCCAGGGTCTTGCTGCTCCCAGCTTCTATCTCCAGCCGCCGTGGTCCTCGCCTGTTAGAACCCTGACCAAGGTCAAGTGCCACTCCCAACTCCTTCTCTGGCTGTGTGACCTCTGATCCAGGTTGTCTTGGAAAGATTTAATGAGCGAATTATGTTGAGCACCTAACACAGGGCTGGGAGAAGAGTGTACCTCCCATAAATGTAGATTTCTTTCTGTGGCTCCCAGGGCCTTCAGAACAAAAGCCCAAACCTTAGCATGACCTGCCCCTGCCTGGTCCCTTGGCTTTCCTCTTGCCTCTTCTCTCGATGCCCCAGCCACACGACCACTGCATTTTCATGACAGACGTCACCCACTTTCTTGCCCCTGGGCCTTTGCACATGCTGTTTCTACCCTCTGCTGCTGCCTGATTCCTGCCCATACTCCAAGAATCAGCTCTGATGTAAGGAAAACTTTCTGCTTTAGTGGAAGACTATGCTTTGTTCATAGCACATCTCTTATTCATGTGCTAGGGCTGTCCTCACTAATTACCACAAACAGTGGCTTAAACTACTGGAATTTATTGTTTCAGAGTTCTGGAGGCTAGAAGTCTGAAATCAAGGTGTCAGCAGGATTGGTTCCTTCTGAAGTCTGGGAGGGAGAATCTGTTCCAGCCTCTCACCTAGTCTCTGGGGGTTCGCTGGCAGTCCTTGGTGTTCCTTGTCTTGTAGAAGCATCACCTGGATCTCTGTCTCCATCGTCATATGGTGTTCTCGGTGTATGTGTGTGTGTCTATGTCTGTGTCCAAATTTCCCCATTTTGTAAGTCATGTTGGATTAGTGGCCCACCCTGTTCCAGTAGAACCTCATCTTAACTAATTACAGCTGCAACAACCCTATTTCCACATAAAGTCACATTCTGAGGTTTGAGGGGTTAGGATGCCAACATATGAGTTTTGGATGGAGCACAATTCAACTCAAAAATGCTGACCAGAATTATCTGATTTAATACCAAAGTTGAGGGTTTGGATCCCTTTACAAGCCAGCTGCCTATATTCTATGGGATTTATTTTATAACTCTGTAAATTGTAGATAAGCTATAGCAGTGCAAAATCACTCTTCTCTACAGGCGTGCTAATAAATTCTGTGGTGGAGGGACTACCCTCAACACCTCAAATGTTTTGCCTCCATTTGCACATTCATTTCAGTATTCCTGATCTATTAATGTGTTCTTTGATTCTCCTTTGAACTAGTAACACCTCAGGGTTCCCTCCTTAATGAGTTTAGTCAGATCTTTCACACGTGTTCACTTTTAGATCTGTAAGAGAGTCATGATTTTCCCTTTTTTTCTCAAATTATCTTGTAACAGTACTATATTCAAGGACACCCTCTCTGAGCCCCTTGGGCTGGTTCAGGGCCGCCTATGGACTCCTCCATCGCTGCCCCAACCACTCTGGTTGTCACGGGTCAAGTGCCCCACTGACGTTCCCAGCACACCCAGCAAGCGGCCAGGCTCAGGGCTGAAGCTCAGAGGATGCTTTGTTGACCAGGCTCAGGGCTGAGAACTTCCCAGTGACCTGAAGAGAGAAGGGACACCCCCTCCTCTTTTGCCACTGAGAACAAAGAGGTCTCTGTTGCCCAGACGTTAGGAGGAATTAGTCATGATTTGTAGGCTTGGAATCCAGCTCGCCTGCGTGTGCCCTCACTCTTGCTCTCTATTTAGACACACACTTACCAACAGTAACACACAAGCACTCAGCCTCATGGAATTAAACATCCAGACAAAACCAGCCCAGCCAAAGACACAACAATACATCAACACACACCTTTATTCAACCACTCAACAACACAAAAGCACTCCATGCTTTGACAACAGCCCAGTCCATACCCAGCCGGTGTCACAATACACATCTAAATGCACAATGCAAAATGGAAGACACCTCCACCCCGCCACATGGTGGGACACACATCTGTATCCCAGACACACGATAACACAACACACACATATACAGTCAGGGGCACAAAAGCGCACCCAGGATCCAGCTCAACGGGACACACAATTACATACCAAGCACACACTACCAAATTTGGACACACAACAGCACAGCTATACACACAGACATGATCACTAATAATGCCTACTGACACACAGCAACACACAACTCCATCTGCCCTGCAGAGAGACAGCTGCACGATAACACAATAGCACACTCCATCATCCAGCAAGGGAAAAAAAACACATGAGACTATAGAACTCACGTTGCTACACTTGGTGGCAGCCATTGACATAAAATGGCACAGCTACATACACACACACACACACACTCTCCACACACATTAACAACTAACAATAACCCAGCCACACTCCCAGACAAACTCTCACTCAGATACATTTGCGTGAACACCATAGCAAACACACACAGACCCAGGCAACACCACAGGGACACACCCAACAGAGATACTGCAGTCCAGTTACACGACACACAGAATCTGCCACTCACAGCTGCACAGTGGCCCTCGCCTAGGCCTGGGGACATGCAGTAAACAGACATAGTCCCTGCTTCCTGGGACTCACATTCTGGTTGAGGAAATGGACCTGGGCAAACATAAATATGTATTCTGCAAGGTCATCCTGAGAGCTGGAGAGAAAGGTAGTGCCAGGGGCAGGGAACAGGGAGGGGGAGTTTTGTAAATAAATCAGGGAAGGCAGCGATGTTATTGATAAGGGCAACCAGCTCTTGTCAATAGCACCGACTTCTGGCCCTAAGAGACAGGAATTCTTTACAGATAGGCAGACTGAGGCACTGGCCTGAGGGTACACAGAGCATGGATTTGAACCCGACTGTCTGGCACTGGAGCCTATGCTCTGATCCACCTTCCTGTGGGCAAGACGGAGAAAGGTGGAGGCAGGTGGAGTTGGGCTTGGGGGGTGTCAGGGACCCCAAATGTTCCAAGGAGTGAAGGAGGCCTAGACTTCCAAGAGGCCGGGAAGCCCAGCCTCTGCTTCATCCCTGCCCCAGGAAAGATGTTGCTGTGATCTGTGCCCAGCTGGTGCCCCTGGAGAGCAATGGGCAGACCCCTTCATGCATTTCAATGTCTTCAACACCTGGGTGCAGCTGAGGTTGGCAATGGAGCCCCTTCCGTCCATCTGTCTGTTTCTCTGTAGAAGTGTCTCATTGTGATTTTAATTTGCATTTTCCTAAAGACTAACGATGTGGAGCATCTTTCCATGTGTTTATTTGCCATCATATATCTTCTTCGATGGCATGTCGATTTGTTCAAATCTTTTGCCCATTTTTTATTGGGTTGTTCGTCTTATTAACTTGAGTTAATAAGAGTTCTTTACATATTCTAGAAGCAAGTCCTTTGTCAGATGTATGTTTTGCAAATACTTTCCCAGTCTGTAGCTTGCCTTTTCATTTCTGTAACAGTGTCTTTTGAACATCAAAAGACTTTTATTTTGATGAAGTCAGATTTATTTTTTCTTTAATTGTACTTCATGCTTTTTGTGTCATATTTGAGATATCTACGTCAGAGGTATGGTCATTAAGTCTTTCTTCTAAGGTTTTTTATAGAAGTTTTGTAGTTTGGGCCGGCCTGGTGGCGCACTGGATAGTGCGCCGCTTGGGAAGCGCGGCAGCGCTCCCACCCGAGGGTTCGGATCCCGCATACGGACCGGCTCTGCACAGAACCCAGTTTTTCTCAGAAAGCACTTTGCTTAAGAGAAAGAGAGGGGGCGGGGGGCAGGATGAGGAAGTGGTTAACATGGCTGTGCTTATGCTAAGTTGATTGTGAGGTCTAATAGGTTCTAGCCGTGGCTCTAATACTAATTGCTTGGCAAATCCGTACCTCTCTATGCATCTTGTTTTTTTCTTTTTCTTTCTTTCTTTTTTTTTTCCCCATGTGAAAAATTAAGTTGAAGTGGATGATCTCTATTTAAATGCAATAAAATAAAATAAAATAAAAAAGTCAACCTGGCTTTGTCCTCACAGAAAATAAATTTAATGAATACTATTTTAAGTAATAAATGAACGAAGAAACCTCTTTCTAGAACTTGAACACTAGTATGGTTTATAATGATCATCTATAATGTTCACTGCTTATTTTATTCTACTAAATTGTCTTAATCTGTAGAGCAAGACAACCCAAAAAGTTGTATTAAGAGGCATTCCATGAGCCTATAATAAACTCCTCTCGACCTCAAAAACCAACATCTTAAATAATACATTGTAAAGTAATGCCAACAATGCATTCAAAGATTCAGCCTATTTAAACATTTCAGCCACAATATTTGTTGACATGATGGTTTATCATAAAACATTAATCTAGTAAATGCCTAGGGAATTTGAAGTTTTGTAGTTTGAGCTCTTCTTTTAGATCTTATGTTTCTCCTTTCCGGATCTGGTTTCTAATCTTGTCCAAATCAATCACAACCACATGGCCTCTTTGAAATAAAGATTCAGCCTGCAAGTAGTAAGGAGGGGAGGCCTGGTATGCAGAAAATAGTTAACATATTGAGATCTGAGAGATGGGTATAAAAAAAAGGAAAAGGAAATAGTGGCTCAATGTGCCTAGACTGTTTGAACAAAACAATAGGATCTGTGCTGAGTGCGATTTCGTTCTGCGATTCTGGGATTTTGGTACATTGCTAGGCAGAAGGTGCCTATCAACCAGCCCCCAATAGACTTGGCTGGGTAGAAATATGGCACCCATGTTGCCACATTTTTGTTACTGGTGAAGCCCCACGTGATATCATTTTTCCCTTATGATCTGGTGTGGGTCCTTTCACTGTAATAAATCAACCATTTGCTGACCCTCCCCCGCCCAGAGTCCCTCTAGCGAATCTCCGAATTTGGGGGTGGCTTGGAAACCCCAACAAAACTGGTCACCCTAGTCAGACCCAGATGGAGAGGGAAGAACAGGAAAGACAAAGTTAGTAAAACACAACTAGAGCCACCACTCCCCACCACCCCCACCCCACCCCCACACACACTGTCCTTTTGAGTTTGGGCTTCAGGGAGAAAGTCTGGCAGGAAGTGTTGGGAGTGAGCAGTACTAAAGCCATGTTGGGACCTACAATCGCATAGGCTGCAGGCAAACGTTAAAAAGACACAGTTTTTTTTTTTTTTTTTTTTTTTTTTTTTAAATATGACCGGTAAGGGCCGGCCTGTGG
>NW_007734871.1:66502-69465 GCF_000696425.1 Galeopterus variegatus
AGGAGGGGACGAGGGAAGGCAGTTGAATGGGGGATGGGGCATCGGGTCATGTTTGAGACAAGCTTCTGGTCGTGAGTGTCTGAAGCCAAGTGTGGCTTAAGCAATTGGCCAGTTAGCTCACTTGGTAACAGGGCAGTGTTGGTAACACCAAGGTCAAGGGTTTGCATCCCCATACTGGCCAGCAGCCAGGAAAAAAAAAAAAAAAAGCAATTGGCTCCCAGTTGAAAAGTCCAGCTTTGAGCACAGCTGGATCCAGGAGCTCAGATGGTGTTGCTGGCTGAGGATCTGTGTCACACCGTCTCCTGTCTCTGTTTCCTCCAGTTCCCAACAGCCCCTGGTGGCTTACAGGGCTGGAAGCCCAGAAGCTCCATGTGGAATCCCAGAAGCATCATGGCTTTGGGATATGTGACATCCTGAGATTCTGCCCCAGGGGTGGAATGATGTCTGTCAGCCCCTAGCGGTTCTGGATAAGGTCTCTGACTGGCCATGGGAGAAGACAGGCTGGGGGGTTGCCAGGGGTGAGGCCTGACATCCCCTTGCCCACTGAAAAGCAACAAAGACCTGTACTTCTGGCCCTGTCCCTACCATAGCCTACACATGCCCCTTATAGCCAGGGACCCCTGTGCTCCCCTACTCCACCCGGGAGTTAGGGACATGTGGGAACCTCCCTCCTGGCATGGGCTCTCAGGAGCCACCTGGCGGCCACTGTCTCCCACATGTCAATTCTCCTTGAACTTGGGAAACCCTGCATTAACGGTCCACACCGGACCCTGAGGAAGGTAATGTGGGGAACGTAATGTACATGCAGGACCATGGGTGGTGCCACGAGACCACTTTCAGCACGGTCACCGGGGCGTCCCCACCCTGGACCTCCGTGGTAGTCCTAAGCAATCCATCCCGACCCACCCTCCTGGCCACCCCTCCTCCATCCCGGGGGTACGTCCAGCCCTGTGGGGGCAGGTGGGGGGAGTGGTTCATCCGCTGCCTTAGTCCTCTCCCACCTCCCTGACCACCTCTGCCCAGGCCCCCTTGCTAGTCTCACGCCCCACCCACCATCGTCCTCTCCTTCCCTGCCCAACGCTTTCTTCTTCTCACCTCCTCCCTTTGTCTACACTCACCTCATACCTGATCCCACCTCCTCAAATGCCACCCACACCCGCATCCTGACCACTCCAGTCTCTCCCTGAGGGCCCCTGAGCTCTGACTCCCGTGTCCAGCCACCGCAGTGACATCACCGTCTTACCAGCTGGATCTGCCCAAAGCCCAGTCCGACCTCCCTGCCTCAAACCCACTCTCACTTGAGTTGCCCCCACCTAGTTAACCTGTTTTAAACTCATGCCCCTTCCTTTCATTCATTCGTTCACTTTTCATTCATTACTTGTCTCCTTCTCCACCTCTCCACTGGCCAAGAAGGTATTAGAGCTTTACTTTCTGGAATTTGTGTTCCTTAAACCACCTATGCCCCCATCTCAGTGGAGGGCACCTCCATCCACCCAAATGCTCTGCCCAGAACATCCTCGAGTCACCCTTGCTCTCCCTCTGGCACTCTGAGCCCACCTGCAGCCTCTTAGCTCCTTCAAACGGGTCAGAATTGGATCACGCCTCACCTGCACTGGCAGATTCCACCCTGGTTCTACCACCGTCACCTCCTGCCTGGACTGCTGCAGTCACTCTCCGGCTTCCCTTCTTGCCTCCTGCACTCTGTTCCCCGCCCACAGTCAAGAGATTCTCTCCTCACGTGTTCCACATGGCCCTGCACAATGTGGTCCCAGCTTGTGTCACCAGCCACACTTCTCACCCGCTCACCTCGGTTCACTTGGCTACAGGCATCCTGGACTCCCTGCCCTTCCTGAGATTCCCAACCCCAGGACTTGTCCACCTGCTGTTCTACCTGGGAAGCTCTTCCTTGTGATAGTCACATGGCTGCCTCCCTCATTTTATTCCAGTCTCTACCCAAAAGTCATCTTCTGAGAAATGAGTATGTTGTTTTGGTACCTTGGTGGGTGAGTGGCGATGCAGACAAATGAAAGGGCTATTTTTTTTTTTTTTTTTTTTTTGCAGCTGGCCGGTACGGGGTTCAAACCCTGGACCTTGGTGTGGAAGGAATTTTTTTTCTTTTACTTTCATTGAATCATAATTGATTATACATATTTTGGGGGTTCAATGTTGACATACATCAATCAAATCAATATTACTAGCATATATATTGTTACAAATCGTGCTTATTCTTTTTTTTTTTTTTTAAAGATGACCGGTAAGGGGATCTCAACCCTTGACTTGGTGTTGTCAGCACCACGCTCTCCCGAGTGAGCCACGAGCTGGCCCTATATAGGATCCGAACCCGTGGCCTTGGTGTTATCAGCACCGCACTCTACCGAGTGAGCCACAGGCCGGCCCGTCTCGTACTTATTCTTTATGTCCCTTGTCCAATCTCTCCCTATCCCCCTCCCCTCTGCCCTCCCACCACTGATAACCCTAGATTTCTTCTCTCTTTCTGAAAGAGTAATGGTTACTCTGTTGACTTGTAGCCTAGATGATCTGTCCAATGCTGAGAGGTGTGTTCAGGTCCCCCATGTCATCCTAGAGCAGATGCTTCTTTTGTCACTCTGGAATGGGCTTTGTGGAGAGAGAGACATCCTCTTCGTTTCTTTGGACTCTGCTGGTGACTTTCCTTCTGTCAATACACTCCAGTGGCTGGTGGACCATCTGCATGGTGGTTGTGGTGTCTGGCCACTTTCGTGGCAGCTGTGGTTATTCTGGTGGCCGTGGTGGGCCACTCACATGGAGGTGATGTTTTTGGCATGCTCCTTGACACTAGTGGTGTGGTGGTGTGCCCGGTTGTGGAGAGGGTCCGGTCCACAGTTCCATGCCCCAGGTCCCTGGGCTGCCTGATGTGCTGGCAGTGTGCCTGGGCCAGAAGTAATTTGTTGTCCTTTGCTTACTTCTAAAATGGGGGAACTTCC
>NW_007734871.1:70957-81557 GCF_000696425.1 Galeopterus variegatus
TGCTGGGGACTGTCTGTTCTGCCATCTTGACTGGAAACTTCTTCCTGGAAGGACTATTTCAAAGATGGGATGGGCTTGACCTGGGTTAGAATCTGAAATCTGGGCAAGTCACTTACCATTTCTGTGCCCCAGGTTCCCAGCTAAAAAGTGGAGTCACAATAGCACATATCTCACTGGGACCTGAATAAGGACTGTGGCAGAGACAGCTTTGTACATGTGGGACAAGTATTAATTTTAAAATGAATTTATGATTAAAGGAATCTGTGATGATGCCAGATTTCCAGCCTGGAGGACTCATGTGTCGTTCCAGAGTTTGGGGACAATCAATTCCCCCTACTCCTCCTGCTACCCCAGACACCATGTGCATGTGCGGCATGCAAGTCACAAAGAGGTGGAGGCATCCTGAGCCATCTGTCTGTGCTCCTGCCTCATACAGGGAAGGCTGTACCTAACATGTGTAATGGAGAAAGTCCTGGCTGGACCTGACTCAGCAATTCAGTGTGGCCTTGGGTAAGCCCCCTGCCCTCTCTGGGCCACCATCTCTATTGCCTAACAAATGAAGACAGCATAAGTCTCAATTTTTCACACTGGCATAGTTTTATGCATACCTTGGAAAGCTCTTAGAATTTAAAAAAATAATTTTCCTGAGTAAAAAAGCAACGTATGATTGCCTCATGCAGGGATCAGAGCATACACAGAAACCACTCCAGGTGTTTTCTATTGAATACAGGGAACTGGGTGCCTACAAACTCGTGGGAGGCTAGAGGAGCGTGCTCTAGGCTGGGCTCTCAGGAATGATACCCAGAGGGACAGCCCAGAACCGACCCGCCTGGGGTGCTGCCGCCTCTGTAGCTGCTGCTGAAACCACTGAGTTCAAGAACACCGGACCAGGCTGTGGTCCTGGGATCGCTCCATCCTCGTTCACAGGAGGGAGTCTAATTGTTGCTGCCAGGGAGTCTGCTAGGTACGGTTGTTGCTTCCAGCCTCTGCTGAGAGGATGGATGGAGGTCAGGCAAGCCCACCCAGTGTCCACCAGGATGAAGAGCATGGCAGGAAGAGGAGAGGATGCAGAATTTAAAGAAAAGTAAAGGGGCTGGCCGGTTAGCTCAGTTGGTTGGAGCATGGCATTGGTAACACCAAAGTCCACGGTTTGACCCCCGTACTGGCCAGCCACCAAAAAAAAAACCATCTATCGTCCAAGGATAGTCCTGTTAACACTGTGGTATATATATCCCCCTCAGATTATTTTCTCTCTGGCTATTTATATACAGCTTGAAGTTGGACAAGGTCATACTGAGTCCTTTCCCCCATTTCACAGTTCTGAGATAAGTATCTCCCCAGATCACTGTAAATCTTCCCAAAGCTAGTTTTTTTTAATGGCAGTGAAACATCCCATTGTGTAGATGAACCACTTGAAAAAACCTGCTTTCTATTGTTCTACACGTGGACTGCTTTTTCTTTTGTTTTTAATCTTCCAAATGGCACAACAGCAAACGTCTTTGCATATACTTTTTCAAGAAATTTTTATTATTTTGAATTTCTCTTTTTAAAAATGTTTTCTACATGGTAGGAAAATTGAAAATGCTGGGGAAAAAGTCATAAAGATATGGCATCCTCTGACGTCTCCCCGCCCAAGACCTTGGCATGGGGTTTGTCTGATGAACACTGGCGTGAACAGCGGCAGATCCTGTTTGCTTTTTTCCACAAAGCCTGAGAACATAAACATGCCCCGGTCGTTGCACGTACTTCCGTTCCCTTGGTTAATGGCCACAGAGGCGTCCCTCCGAGTGGACAGGCCCTGCCCCATTTCCATTACCCAGTTTCCTTCCATTCTGCAAAACACTCTGACGGACTGGATTCTGCATTATGCTTTTCCCCAAGTTTCCATCTGTTTCCTTAGGGCACATTCCCAAGACTGCAATCCGTAGGTCAAAAGGTAAGAGCATTTGTGATGAGTCTCTGGCACAAACTGCAAGTTTCCACATCTTTTTTTTTTTTTTTTAACCATCTTTATTTTTCCTCTAACATTATTATAAAAGCAAACATTCGCCTAGAGCTTACTCTGAGTCAGCCCATTCCACGTATTTTCATGTGTAGACCCACTTCCTTCTTGTGACAACCTGCTGTGAGACAGGCAGTACCGTTACGTCCATTTTGCAGATGAGGCTGCTGAGGCACAGAGAAGTTGAGTGACCTGCGAGAGGTCACACAGCTGCAATGTAACGGAGCTGGGATTTGGAATCAGACCACGGGCTCCCAAGTCCATGCTCTTCGCAGTTCTATGCCACGGCCCACACATGGCCTGCGTCCTTTTTAACAGTCGTCTTGTTCATTCCACAGCATAGATGTACCGTCACGTATTCAGCCATTACCCAAGTGTTGAGCAGTCTCTCTGATTTTTTTATATCACAGTTAGAGGCAGATCCAGGTTTTGTGGCACCTGAAGCTTTTACAATTTGAGAGACCCTACTTTAGGAAAAATAGTTATCAGTTTACAGATTCAAAAGGAGGTGCAGGGCCTTGGAAGGGACCTGTGTAAATGAGTGGCTCTCAACATCAGCTCCAACACCATCACAACGAGTCCCACCATGCCTTTGCGGAGCAATTAGGAAAACTCTCAAACAGTAAAGTCGAGGGGATTTTCCTATGAACACTCCCATGCCCCAACGCCTCAATCCTACCGTTTCACTGCACTTTTTCGTTCATCTGTCCACCCTCACCCGTCCATTAATCCACCTTATTTTACACATTTCAAAGGAAGCTGCAGACATCAGTGCACTTCAGCTTGCAAATCTTGAGTTGTGTACTTTCGTCTTTCTTTTGATGTGAAGTGCAGACATGAAGTGTCACTTACAAGCACAAAGACACACAAATGTGCCTTTGTTGCTCACTCCCCGTTTTTCACACACATGGGAGCTGACACATTTCCCTAGGCAATAAAATAGCAAGAGCTTCCTGAGGACACTGCAAATGTCCAGGCTGCAGAATTTGCCCTGGAGTAGCTGTGCCCACCTCCACCCCCACCCACCCCCAGGTATCTAAGAATCTGATGGATGCCCTGATGGCCATCTCTGGTTGTTAAAGTTTCCTCTCCTCTTCCAGCAGGTTCCTTCAGTCTCATTCCCCTGCATGGATTTACTGGGTCAGAGGCCAGGGATCAGGACTCCTTAGCAGGCATGGGATGGCTTTCATTTTTACTCTCCCTACTGCCCTGTCATCGGTTCACCAACACGCACACACACACGAGTTGTTTTCTAGTCTGTAGAACATTCCTTTTTATTTTTAAGTTGGGAGGGGGGAGAACAGCAGAAATAGCTCTCCTCAAAGTCATAATGTTCTATGGAATGTGGTCAGGGAATGGGGAAGCTCTGACGTCTCTTCCTTCATCCATTACTTTTATAAACTGCTTGCTCTATTTTTATAAACATCTTGTTCTGCAGAAACCTTCTCAAATACCATAATAAGATCTGGAGAAAGACTAATAGAAAACTAAAAGCACTAAACATTTCTGCCTGACAAAAGACACCACATACAAAGTCACAAGAACAGCAACCTGGGAGGAATGTTTTTAACATGTACGATAGACTTCAGATCCATAATAAAGAACAACTACAAATAAACGCCCAGGAGTAAAATGGTCAAAAGGTTTGAACCGTCACAGAAGAGGAACACAAATGGCAAATAGTTATATAAGGAGATGCTCAACCTCGTTGGTAACCAGGCACAACAAAACAGAAACAGTGAGATCACAGTAGCAAAAGCTACGAGGAAACAGGTGGGCTCCTATGCTGTCAGAGTAAAAATCAGTACAACCGATACAGAGAGCAATTTGGCGGAAGCCATGAAATGGCCTGGTACAGATGTGTGTCCTTTAGCCCAGAGACTCACTTTCAGGTACTTACTCTACAGACTCATGTGAAAAAGCATGTGGAAAAACATGTTCATTCCAGCTTCATGAGGAGAAACACTGGTCTGGGTAAGTAACATGACACACCCAGGATGGAACTCCACACGGCTGTGGAGAAGAGTGAGGAAGCTGTACAGACACAGAAAGAGCTCCAAGATGCACTAAACAGTGAGCTGGAGAACCACGCACAGTATAAGCCTAAGAAACAGAAGTATCAAAACAGTCCTATTTTCACATGGACGCGTAATTTAACAGAATTACACAGGGAACACAATCATTCACACCAAACTGCAGTGACAGGAACCTGCACCGAAAAGTGGGGAGTGGATCTGAACGGAGGGCAAAGACCAAGGGTGACAGTCACGTTTGGCAATAACTTACAATGAGAACATAGTTCTTAATGTCTTATAGAATAAAGGTTTTAAAAAAACTTAAAAACTAGGTGTAGGGGAGGGGAGAAAAAGTAACCTTATTTCACGTGCCTCAGTTTCCTCACTGCTAANAGGGCAAAGACCAAGGGTGACAGTCACGTTTGGCAATAACTTACAATGAGAACATAGTTCTTTATGTCTTATAGAATAAAGGTTTAAAAAACTTAAAAACTAGGTGTAGGGGAGGGGAGAAAAAGTAACCTTATTTCACGTGCCTCAGTTTCCTCACTGCTAGGATGGGAATAATCACAGCCCTCCTTAATGGGCTGTCCTGTGGGTTCAACAATTCAATCCATCTGCGTAAAATCACAGCAGGTGCTCAGCAGACGACAGCTGCTGCCACTGCGGCCTCTCCCGCTGTCCACGTGGCAAGAGCTGCTCCTCAGTCACCAGCGGCGGGAAGCAGTGGGCTCGCCTCCATGTCAGAAATCCGTGTGTGGATCTCGAGCTCACCTCTCCCTAACCTCTCACACATCCAGTCAGCCCAAAAGCCCTGTCCTCTCTGCTGATTTTCTTTCTAGGATCTACACCATCTCGTAAGGCTGCCAACTTTGCCACTGTTGGCCGGGTCACGATTCAGCCAGTGGACGGCCCTCTGACAGACCCTGGGTTCTCTCACCAGGCTCTAGGGGAGATGAAGGTTCTGGGACCTACATCTGTGCACCAGAGAAACTTCATGGAGAGAGCAGCTGCCTGTAGGAGGGAGGTAAGTCATACACAAAGCCTAAGCTGTCAGAAAGTGCTTTATTGAAAGTTAGGGGCTCCGGCATCCAGCAGTGACTATAGCCTGGGGACAGAAGAAGAGGGGCTAAGGATGGAGGAGGGGGTGGGTGCCCGTGTCCTTTCCATCTTGACACCCCTCCTTCTGGTTTTAGCCCTTCGATTTCCCTTTGGGGACACTCCCCGCCCCCATTCTGCATTCGGGTGCCTCTGGTGGGCTGACCCTCTTCTGGGCCTGGCAGAGGGAGTGCTGCTCACCCCCTAACCGCAGTTGTCGGGTTTGGGAAGGGCCCTGGGGTCCTGAGGATACCACGGGGAGGGAGAACCGTTGCTTTCTTTTTGTGTAAGCAAGTTAGAGCCCTGTTTCTGTCGCAGCCAGACCAGTTAGGCATGGAAGCGGATGGGGAGCCCCACTCACTGGATCTCACGGAACGCCCGCTTCTCCACAAGCTTCACTTTGTACTTGCGCTTGAACCTACAGAAGGGACAAGGGAGCGGTCAGTGACCAGTGACCCCGCCAAGCACCAGGGGTGCATTCCAGACGCCCTAACCCCAACAGGGCAGCCCCAGGGGCCTCTCACTTGGCTCTCTCCCGAGGCTCAATCATGTTTCTCCTCTGGAAGCTCTTGAACCGGTCTCGGAGAATATTGCCCTCAGGCTGTGGGAGACAGAGAAGGAGGCCTCAGTAGGAGCCTGGCCCCAGGGGAGTCCAGGGAGGGCTCAGCCCCCTGGGGTCTCCCCAGTGCTGCCTCCTGAACACCAGGTGCTTAGCCTGGCCCTGAGCTCGTGGGGCTGTCTTGGTGGTTGACGAGTACTGACCCATGGCTGCCTCTGAGCTGAGCTTGGAGGAATCAACAGGAAGAAGTGGGACAGGGAATACCAGGTGGAAGGAACAACAGGGGCAAAGGCTGTGGTCAGAAGGAGGAGGTGCACGGTTCACTACTGAGGCACAGCTGCCAGAGCCCTAAGGCAAGGCTTATACTGTGGAGTGGAGCCAGGCTTCCTCTGGGGTCACTGGGGAGCAATGGCAGGTTCTGAGCAGGGAAGGGACAGGGTCTGCTTTGAGCTTTAGGAAGACCCCTGCAGGACTGAAGCGGGTGGGGAGACAGGGGCCAGGAGACCAGGGCTGCAACCGGACCTGACTGGGCCTTCTGTAGGTCACATCACCCGCCCCTAGCCACAACTTAGCCCCTACCCTCCACATGGCAGCCAGGGGACTTTCTAGTCCTTATCCTCACATCTGCTCTGTCACTTCTGTTAAAAGACTAGTCTCTACACATTACAGCCTACTTCAGAACTTCCAACTCAGGACCCCATGCCCTCAGCCCCCAGGCATTGGCCCAACTGGTCCAGCCTGGGGGCAGCCAAGGTGTCGCCCACAGCCCCTGAGGGGCAAGGGGAGCAAGGATGGGTGTCATCACTGGGCACGGGACCCCCATAGCACCATGTCACCCCAGGTGGGCAAATACCTTCAGGGTCCTTAGAGAGTCAGATAGCTCCGAGCTGAGCTGCACATCGATGTCGGGAGCCTGATACCTGGAAATCACAGGGACGGGGTATTCAGGGGGTCAGCCCCTGGCAGGGCACAAGGACACCAAGTCCAAAGCCCCCTCCCAAGGAAAGGTGGGCCTCAGAGAACACAGGGCTTTGAGGGGAACAGGTGGTCTCCCAGCAGGGGACATCCTGAGCGAAGGCAGGAAGGTGCCAGGACATGGGATCTGGATCCCTCCCCACCTCCCCAGGAAACTGTTAGCCCGGGCCTCACTTGAGCCGCCCCAGCCTACGGGGCTTGTTGGCCTCGGCCAGCCGCCGTGTCTGCCTCTGCCACTTCCGCCGCGCCAGCTCTGCCAGCCGCTGGGCTACCTGGGCCTTGATCCCACGCAGCCTAAAGAGCTCCTGGTGCCGCAGCCGGGCAGCCCGCACCACGGCCTGCTGTGCCCGCTGCCGGGAAAGAGAGGGGTCTGGGCTCAGCCGTGCACCACCTGGCCTTCGGGTGGCTCTCCCCACACAGGGGCCCTCTAAACCCACCTTCCCCAGGAAGCTTTTCCTGACCACCAATGACCGGTCACATCACACCAGCTGCCTTAGTGCCTTCAGAGCAGTTTTCTGAAACTATCTCCATTATCTGTTTCTCTGTCTGCAGTTCACGAATCTCCCCACTACCCACTCCTCACCAAGTGCGCTCCCAACCGTATCCCTGAGCCCAGAGTGGAGCCTGGAAGGTGCTGGGAAGTAGGTCTTAGCTGACAAAGCAGCTCAGAGAAGGGGTTTAGAGAAGGCAGGCTGTGGACACGAGAGAAAGCGGGCTGAAGGCAGGAGAAAGAGAGCAGAGGAACCCCAGCAGGCAGGCTGCGGGTGCAGGGAGTGCAACCCCAGCCTACAGGGCTCACCAGCATGCGGGCAGCCTTCTCCCGCCGCCGCTGCTGCTCTGTCTTCTTCTCCGCAGGGGCAAGGCGGGCAGGTGCCAACGATGCCTTGGCTCCTCCGGCCTCAGGCTCCTCACCCTCAGGCCCCTCACCCTGGCCCGGCTCCCCCTCCCCATCCGACTCCTCCAGAAGCCCTTCACACATCTCCTGGAACACAGACTCCTGTGGTGGGGGAGAGGGGAACAGGGTCAGGGGCTAGGCACCAGGCAGGCAGGGCAGGGGTGGGGGGTGTGTGGAATGGCAGGTGTGGGGCTCACCTGGGTGGCCATCTGCTCCCCAATGGGCATGGCCAGCTGCCGCTCCAGTTTTTCTGACTCCTTCTGCCGCTGAAGCTCAACCTCATGGGCCGCCATGAGCAAGGTCTGTGAGGGGGCAGAGGTGGGGGTGAGGAGATCCAAATCCATTCCCCTCTTCCCACAGCAACCCCCTACTCAGCCTCCACCTTGGCTCAGACATCCCCTCCTCCGATGAGCGCGTCCCTGAACCCCCAGGCTGGGCTCCCAGCTTCAATCACTGTCTGGGAACAGGTCTGTCTCCCCCACTGGACCACAGGCCCCCTGACAACAGGCCCAGGGCTATCTTGACCACTTGAATCCCCACAGGCCCCTAGCACAGGACCAGCAAAGAAGCACCTGGTGAGGGCAGTTTGACTAAGCAGAGAGGCCTCACCACAGCTATGTACCTGGTGGTCTTCAAAGGATGGGTTGTAGGAGGCCCCAGCAGGCGTCACCTCCACAGCAGGTGCCTGGGAGGGCTTGGTATGCAGATGCGGTGGCCGCTGGAGGAAGATAAGGCCAAGGCAGGGTAAGGATAATGCTATGGTCTGAATGTGTCACCCACAATTTGTATGTTGCAATTTAATGGCCAATGTGATAATATTAAGAAGTGGAGCCTTTAGAAGATGATTAGGCCATGAGGGCTCCGCCCTCATTAATAGGATCAATGCCTTATAAAAGAGGCTTCACAGAGAGTCAGCCCCTCTGGCCCTTCTGCCATGTCAGGACACAGCGTTCAAGGCGTCACTGGGGAAGTAGAGACCCAACCCTCAACCAGACATTGAAACTGCTAGTGCCTTGATCTTGGACTTCCAGCTTCCAGAACTGTGAGAAATAAATCTCCATCATTTGTACATTACCCAGTCCCAGGTACTTTGTTGTAGCAACACAAATGAACTAACACAGCCCAGGAGCCCTGTGATTCAAGTTCCCACAAACTGCAGTGCTGGAACTCTTGGCTTGGGAAATGGCAGAGGTCATGGAGGGGATGCACACTGGCTGGCTGCATGGCCCACCACCTTGAAGCCTGTGAATGGGGTGCCCTGTGAAATTAGTGTCTCAAGCAACAGACACTTAGCACCCCAAAGAGCGGCACCCCAGGGTGAGCAAGTTCCCTGTCAGCAGCAGCTCTGCCTGCCTTTCTTTTTAAGAGTCCACATGGTGACCCCCCCACCTGTGGGGAAGGGGTGACACCTACAAAAACATAAGGTGAAGTGGGTCTTGATTTCAGTCACCGCAGTCTGTCAGTCTGAAATCTACAGCAAGGTACCACGGTGGCTATGAGTTTGTGGTCTATCAGAGCAGGACATGGCTGACAAACACTTTCTAGAGTCTTGCTGCT
Source organism: Galeopterus variegatus (assembly GCF_000696425.1). NCBI lineage: Eukaryota > Metazoa > Chordata > Mammalia > Dermoptera > Cynocephalidae > Galeopterus > Galeopterus variegatus. The sequence goes on from NW_007734871.1 coordinate 80,059, forward strand.
CAGTGTGGCCTGAGAACTCCCAGGGGAGCTTGTAAGAAATACAAAATCCCAGGTCACCCAGGAACTTCTAATCAGAATCTGCATTTTGACGAGACTCCCCAGGGTGATTCAGTGCACACTCCACTTCCAGACTTCCTTCATCCCTGTCCAGCCTCTACCCTAGCAAAGGCCTTGTCAGTCACCTGGATGCCCCCCAAGCTCTCCGCACACCCAACCACCTGTGAGTCCTGATGCTTCTGCCCTGGGACTTTGTGCTGGGTCACAACTAGCCCTGGTCCATGCTGGCTCCGCCTCACGCCACCCTCACGCCCTTAGCTCCTGGGATCTCTGGCCCTGTACACCTGCCCACCACAGTCCAACCTTAAGCAGCCACCTGGATGCCACCACTCTCCTGTGCCAAACACCCACTGGTGGCTCCCCCACCCCTACCTTGCCTCACTCAGAATAAAGCCTGCAATCTGGCTGCACTGCCCCCCAACCGCACCCGCCTCTGGCAGCTCCTGCAACATGCCGGGACCTGGCTCACACTTTACATTTGCTGTGCTCACTGCCTGGAGGCTCTTCCCTCTGACCTCTCACACACCTCCCCAGGTCTCTAACCCCATCAGTACCTCGTTCTTGCCAGCGACAGCTTCCCTAGCCTCTGTAAAGCAGGTTCTGCTGACCTGCCACTGCCCCATTCTCTCCTTCCCGGCACCAACCGAAGCCCAACATGCTGACATGTTTATTTCCAAGGACAAAACCTGCCCCCCAACACACACACCCCTGCTTTGCTCTCCACCACACCCAGTGCCTGGCAGGGAGATCCTTATTCCTTGTTACATGAATGAAGCTGGACCCCAGAGATTCTGAGGCACCTGGGTTCTAAGGCACTAGGGGCTAGCCACTCAAGAGGAAGAAGCCTACACATCAGAAACTGAAACAGACAACACTTACATCACACGCTGGGCACTGTCTTCAACTGTTTCAGTTGTCATTCTCATGTTACAGTGGAAGGAACAGAGGCACAGAGAGGTTAGGCCACCTTCCCAAGATCAGTCAGCACCAGAGCTGAGACTGGAACCTGGGCCACCTGGCTGCAGTGTGTGGGTTCTCTGTCACCAGGATGGACAGGCTGAGACTGAGCAGCTCCCACGGCTCCCTGCCCCCCTCCTCAGGCCTCCCATCACCGGGCTGCCCTGCCCATACATCTCACCTTCACTCCTTTCCTCTTAGTCTGCTCCAGGAAAAACTCATCCTGGCCAACCAATGGCATGTCCAGAGGGTCTGTGGAGACAGTGAGGGGCAGCTGCTGGGGTCTTTCCACAGTGGAAAAGGGTCACTTCTCCAAGGGACTCCCTCCAATCCCTCCTCATTCCAAAAAATGGCACTGAAGCCCAGGTGAGGGAAGGACTGATTCTCAGACCCTGAGGGGCCTGAAATACCAGACAAAACTGTGTTTATTTTTTTTTTTAAAGATGACCGGTAAGGGGATCTTAACCCTTGACTTGGTGTTGTCA
>NW_007734871.1:82363-83966 GCF_000696425.1 Galeopterus variegatus
CCTTGGTGTTATCAGCACCGCACTCTCCCGAGTGAGCCACAGGCCGGCCCCAAAACTGTGTTTAGACAGGATTCAGAAAGTGGAAGAGACCCAAGGCTGAGGGCAGGAGCCCCTACAACTCAGGAAAACGGAACACAGATGGGAAAAGGGCACCACTTCAGGACGCTCGACTTCCTGACAGAAGACCATCACAGCAACACCCACAGGGCACCCCCTTAGACACAGTCCTCTTGGGCAGTGCACAACGCACGACTGCATGGCAGTCCTGTCCCTGTACATAGGCAATGGCAGATCACTCACTGTCCGGGGCCCAGAGGTCATAGAAGGGTCGCTCAACAGTGTCCTGGGTCCCAGTCTTGGGCTTGGCCGTGGAAGGGCTGAGGAGCCGGGCCTGTGCCCTGCGCACCTCCCGGGGCAGCTCGCCCTGTTTCACCAGCTTCTCCCATAGCTGTTCCTTCCGCCTGAGTTTCTTGGCGTTGGGGACCTGGTGGGCAAGGATGCTGCATAGGGGAGAGGCAGCAGGAGTGCAGTGGGTGAGGTAACAGCCTGAGAAGTGGCGAGGCCTCCTCCCAGTCAGGCTCACCCCCACCATTCATGCAGTTCCATCTCTAGTACCTCCTCTCCAGAAGGTACTCCTCACCATCCCTTCATAGATATCCTCTCCCCAGGGCTGTCCCCGGCCCAGGCTTCCTCTCCATCCCCAGAGTCTCCAGCTTGAGCCAGACCCATTCTCACCTGCCTTGGCCTGACACCCAGGGTACCAATCTCACTCCCTCCGATACAATCTTCAAAGCCCAAATCTGACACATACACACATACCCCATGACCCTCACTTATCATTCTCTCTCTCACATACACACACACACGCAGGAAACCCTTTAGGGCCAAGGTCTGGCAGGAAATAGCAGTCTGGGACTGTTTCAGTTGTCATTCTCATGTTACAACTCACTCTTTGGGGGCAGGGATCTTGGATGTGTTCTCAAGGATGAGGTCAACCCGAAGGGGTTTCTTGAGAAGCAATGACTTCTTCTGGACTTTGGTCCTCTTCTTCTTCAGCTCTGAGAGTCAGAGAAAGGACTCAAGGCCTCAGGCCTCCCCACTACCAAAGATCAAGCCCCGACAGCCCTCCATTTCAGCTCCACTGGAGCCATCAGACCTGCCATTCTAAGTCATCTCAGCACAGCCTTGGAGGTCCCAAGGCTGACCCGGACTCCCACACAAGGAAAGAGGCCCCCAAGGGTAGGACCAAAGGTGCCCAAGCCCTGGCCTCCAATACCCCCATGTCCTGGGCCAGCAGGAGGCAGGCCCTGTGCCAGGGACACAGAGGGAGTCACACCCACAGCCCTGCACATGAGGGGCTCCCAGCCACAGCAGGGGAACGGCCACAGAATGAGAAAGAGAGCAGGCACTCAGGTGAAACAGAGGCCCAGGGAAGGCCAAAGAGCTGGACTTGGGAGATCCAGGACATCTAATTCTCAGCACTGCATTCTCTGCTTTTTACTTCTAAAGCAACTGTTAACCATTAGAGTTAAAAGCAATAACTCTAGAACAAAACATACTAGGACAGAATTGTACCACTCCATGTACTGTGAGACCTCACACA
>NW_007734871.1:84650-86195 GCF_000696425.1 Galeopterus variegatus
TCTAGAACAAAACATACTAGGACAGAATTGTACCACTCCATGTACTGTGAGACCTCACACACGCGACTTCACTCCTCCGTGCCTCCAAAACGAGACCATTATATCTCCCTCATTGGGCTGTGGAGATGTAATTATTTCAAAAGAACAGAACACAAGAATCACCTGTGAATACTCACAATCTCTACTGTCTTTGCCCATGTTTTCTTACTAAAGTTGAATCCATAAACTGCCTGTCCTCTGTTTCCTGAAGATTTCCCACTTGCCAAAGCAGGCCCTTAACTACTTCATCTGTTCACTAGGGCAGGTCACTGACCTTTTCTGTTCACACACCACATCTACTCACTTCTGTGAAAGCTGACCTCACATTTTACCTGCTCATTCAAAGTCTCCAGAGCTTGCTAGTTAGCTCAGTTGGCTAGAGCATGGTGCTGATAACACCAAGGTCCAGGGTTCAATCCCTATACCAGCCAGCCGCCAAAAAAAAAAAGAAAAAAGAAAAAACAAAACGAAGTCTCCTAGGTCCCAAACCAGGTTCTTTCACTCTTTTCTGCTCACTGAAACAGGTCTTCTTGTTTTCATTAATAAACACTCTTTGAGTGATCTCACACATGCTCATTAGAGGTTTCCTGCTGTTAAAGCAGTTCACCATTTTGCTCATTAAAGCTATCAACTTTTCCATTAAAGCAGAAAATTAAAGCTGCACGTCCTCCAGTAACTGACTCCTCAGCCTGTTTTCAGTACCTTCATTAAAGCAGATTGTCTACTCTTAGTTTGTTTTTCTACATATTGCTATAAATCCTATTACTCATCAAACCAATCCCTAACTCACTTCTCCACTTGTTTCTGCAGGTCCTGACCCTGCATTTTGGCAAATTAAAGCAAGCAGGTATAGACTAGTTTTTTGCCTACTCATTAAAGTTCTCTTGTTCTTAATAAAGCCCATCTTATTAACGAAAACAGTCTGACTCCTTAAAGCAGATCCTTGGCTTGCTTTTCTGAAAACTAACAGAAGATCCCCTGATTTACTTCTAACCTATTCATCAAGGCAGACCGCTACCTGGCTTATCTGTACATTGAGATCACTGATACCTAAATTTAAAAAAATATATATGCCTTCTCTAAGTTAGTCTCTGGCTTACTTTATGCACATTCTGGGTCCTCTTGTTTATGTTAAAACAGAAGGTGTCTGGCTTACAAACCATATCATTAATACAGATCTTCTCAGAAACTGGGTAATGACCAATCGCAGCCGTGCACCGCCACAAAAGCCCCTCCTCACCTTTCTCCTTGGAGCCAGTGTCCACGAAGAAAAGCTTTTCATCGGGGGCCTCTGACAACAAGCCACTGGGAGATGGAAATGCAGGACGTCAACCGAGACGTTAGGGAGGGAATAGGTTCGCCTCCCAGGGTCCAGCCTTCCTCTTATGCTCATTCAAGCACCCTCTTCCCACCATGGGACTCTTCCACGCTAAGGCCTCGCTCCACAGTTTACCGAATTTAATATTTAAAAAGCACTAAACTAGAGATGTACTTCTGCTAAAAAAA
>NW_007734872.1:0-3709 GCF_000696425.1 Galeopterus variegatus
TGGACTCTTATCTTACATCATATACAAAAATTAACTCAAAATGGATTAAAGACTTAAATGTAAGACCTGAAACTGTAAAACTCCTAGAAGAAAACATGGGGAAAAGCTCCTTGACATTGGTCTTGGCAATGATTTTTTGGACATGACACCAAAAGCACAGGCAATAGAAGCAAAAATTACTTTTGTTAACTAATAACAAGTTTTTTCTCTAGAAAACAGATTTCTTGACTAGCATTTGGTCTGGTTTACCAGTCTTCACAGTTGAATTCTTCTCTCTCCAAACTTTGCTTTAGTTTTTGTTTTGGTTTTTTTTGTGTGTGTGTATTTTTTTTAGCTGCTTTTTTGCTTGGCTCACATTGGGTACAGAGGGTTTGTGTTGGAAGGGTGGCAGGGAGAACTGTCGCCCCTGGGCCACCCATCTGCTGATGTCAGGAGGCTGGAAGCTCACGCAGGGAGAGGGCACATGTTCTACGCGGCAGAGTTATCGTGTCTTGCACAGGGACACACCAGGCTAGTGGTTCTCAAGGTGTGTTCCTCAGACCAGCAGCGCCAGCATCACCTGGGAATGCGAATGATCCAGCCCACCCCACACCTGCTGGGTCAGGACCCGGTGATCTGTGCCAAACACGCCACTTCAGGGGTTCTCGTGTGTCTCAGGTTTGAGAACCACAGCCCCAGACAGGTGTTTTCTAGCGGCACAGTTTCTCCTACCACCTCTGCTTGAATAAATACATCATCCAAGGTCAATTTAGAGGTGACAATCTCAACGATTTCTGTCAGGCAGTCCGAGGAGGTTTTGACAAGCCTCCGACATTAGGCCGTCTAGAATTTTCCCTCCTCTCTAGGGGTATCACCAACCTCACCCCCACCTGCCATCCTCCTAGGGTGTGAGAGCCTAGGAAATTGAGCTTTACTGGTGAAGCCAGGATTTTCCCACCCTCTCTGTTGCATAAATTCAGCTCCCTACACATTTGTTCATGTATTTTCACTTTCTAGACTTGAAGAAAGCTTGTTTCTAATTCTTTACATATGTTATAACTTAATAATTGGCCAAGCACTGGTGAAAAAAGAAAAAGTACATCGAGCGATTTTTTTAAAGGAGGTTATTTTTCAAAACTAATGAAAAGTAGAACCCTCCAAAAACAGAACGAGACCTTTGTTTCCTTTAGTTATTTTTTCTCATGTAAACCAGCAATAAAATGTTCCTACCTCTCACATTAAGCCTTATTCCAAAGAATAGAAAAGGCTTAGGAAAGATATTCAACACAATGGGATGGATCACAGACAGAGAAATTAGGAAGCTGGAAAAAGGAAGGTTCAAGGTGAGGAGGAGCTTAGGAGGAGGCTTATCAAGGCGACAGTTCTATTTTTTCCCACAGAATATGTCCATAAATGTAATATAATTTCATGGTGTCTGGGATCTTTTTAAAAATATTTCAGAGACCAAGGGAGGAGATGAAACAAGTGGCAAAACTGTGACAATTTTGAATCTAGGCCGGGGTCTTGGTTCGAGCTCCCAAAGCTGACTCATACAGGAACTGGGATAACCAGGAAGTGCCGAGGGAGACGGGAGTGAGGCGGGGAAGGGAGGGAAGCCACGTGCGCAGGGCAGTGAGTGGCACCTGGGGACGCTCTGAGCAACTGTGTGACCTCTAAGAGCCATTTCCCAAGGACAACGGAGCAGGGTCTTTTTTGGCCAACCACTGCCCCAACATTAGCTGCCGGCTGCTGGGACATCTGGCCCACCATGAGCTCAGACCCCCCACACCAGGGCAGGAGCCGCAGCATCTGAAGGGACTCTGCCAGGGGCCTCTGGAGACCAAGGGCACGGGCTGGCACCGTGGCCCCTGTTGCAGGGGAATACACGCGTCCGTATGTCGTCCTCGCTACTTCTGTGTATTGCTGACCCCTCCAGATAGACAGGTGGACAAGTGAAGCAGGAGCCGCACGGATAACACACACTCCTCAGGGTCCAAACTAACCAGCGCGGGCAGCAGCGGTGAATTCAGACCAGCTCGCCCCCGACCCGGGTCTCAGGTTGGCGTCCTTCAGACCGCGGCCGCCCCTCACCCGCTGAGTGCTCCTTCCCAGTCGCTTATTCACCTGTAAGCAGAAACACGTCTGAAGCTTTCCCATCACTGCAGCGCCTGGAGTGATCAGAAGCCATGACGCATCCCAACTGAGCAAACATCGCAAGTGACGAGTGTCCACCACGTGCCTCTTTGTAGCTGCAGAACGCCCTGGGATGTCACAGTCCCTGCCCTGAAAAAGCGACGTTCCAGCTGAGGAAACAAAACGTGCACTAGGGAAGCTTAAGGGACAAGGAGGGGACAATGGCATGTGCAGGACGTGAGTCTCTGAGGTCGTCTACTTCCCGCACTCACTTGGCCTGTGAGGAAACACTGACAAAGGTTCTCTCCTGGACGGGACTCTGCTCGGGATCCCCTGAGCTCTTTTCCAACGAGGTCTGACTTTTGGACTTCCATGTTCATCTCTGTGTTGTCCAACTTTAGCAAGAATACTGCTAAATTGGTTTTGCCCGATCCCCCACCCTAAATGGCTGATCACCCTCGATACCTGATCAGGTTCCTCCTCCTCCTCCACCATCCCCCAGGTGATGTCCGATCACCCTGGTCTGCCAACAGCACGAATCCTGTTCAGTTGGTTTAGCCAGAATCCCCCTAGCTCCTGCTGTTTCCTCTTAGTAATTTTCCACCCCCCAACCCCTACCCGCCCCCTGCTCCTCTGCTATAGATTCCCAGCTTCCTGCTGTAGTTGGAGTTGAGCCCAGTCTCTTTCCCACTGCAAAGCCCTGTTGCAGTGGTCCCTACGCCTGTGGCAGTGGTTAGAGCCTGTCTTACTGTGCTCTGGCAAGTGGTGAATGAATAATTTTTTCTTTAGCAGTGCAGGCCCACCTATTTGCCAAGACTGGAGCTGGGAAACAGCAGGGCCAGCACGCTGTAGCTTCTGTCCAGGCCTGTGCACAGCCATAGGCACAGCGATATGGGAAGGATGCAAAGTTGGCCACAGATCAGGAAAAACTGGCTGCTTTGTGGCCACTCTTGTCTGTTCTGTTCTGTCTCAGGATAGAAGCGTGTCCAGACCAGAGGACATGGGGTGGCTTTACAGCTGCTGTGAGAAAACCAAGACCAGGTGGGTGAAAATTCCAGGTCAAGGGCAGGGTCCCTCTGACCTCTTCCCCCTCAATTCCCATCCGTCCTCCTCCTTGATCTTACAGCTGCCCCTGCTGCCCTGCCATGGGTCTTTGTGGGCTGCCGTCAGTAACCACCCGAGCTGACTTGCAGTGTTCAGAGGACTAGTCAGGGACGGGAAACTTGCAGCCCTGCTCTCACAGTCTCCACAGCCTGTGATTCCTCAGTGCCATGTGGTCCTTCATTCACGCAGGCAGTCGATCACTTAGTCCCTCACAGATTCCCCGAGTCACTGCAGTATGGCCGAGACTGAAGCAGCGCGACCCCCAATGAGCCCTGCATCGCTCTGCCCAGCCACAGGGAGGGGCACAAGCCAGGATGCTTGCTGGCCGTGCTGTCATCTCTCAGGGGAGCAGCCAGCTTCACCGTGTCTGTGGAGGCCCCATTCTCACTGTGAGACTGTCCTGCCCAGTAGCATCGGTAGCCTGAGATGAATTTTTTTTTTTTTTTTTTTGTCTTTTTGTCTTTTTCCGTGTCCGGCAACGGATCGCAACCCT
>NW_007734872.1:5013-7940 GCF_000696425.1 Galeopterus variegatus
AAAAGAAAATCTATACTCCTAACGGCAAAATTGTCTCCAATAGTTAGTCCAGCCCAAGATATCCCAAGATAACCCCCCGCTGCTGCTTGAAGACGGACAGGACGCCAGAAGTCTCAGGGGGATGATCTCATTGATCCCCATTGGTCCAACTATCCTCATTTAACCCACGCTCCACATTGGCCCCATAATCTTCACTGGTCCTCTCCTCATCACCCCCAAATCCTCAGAAACCCCATGACCTTCATTGCTCCTGTGATCCTCACTGACTCCCATCCTCCTTATCGTTTCCATGATCTTCAGTGACCTCATGGTCCTCATTGGTTCCATGATCCTCGGTGAACCCCCCATGATCCTCAGTGACCCCCCTAATCCTCACTAGCCCCATGATCCTCATGCACCCCTGGATCCTCAGTGACCCCCATGATTTTCAGTGACCACAAAAATCCTCATTGGCCCCATGATCCCTTAGATCCCTGTGACCCTCAGTGACCGCATGATTCTCGCTGATCCCATAATCCTCACTGACTCATGTTCTTCATGGAAAATAAAATTTCTAATTTTGATATAGTCCAATACACTAAATATTTTGCCTTATTTTCATGCTTTCAGGGTCTTCATTAAAACATTTTTCTACATCCCAAGATTGCTAAGACGTTTTATGTTTTCTTCCATTTACCTTATAGTTTCACTTTTGCATCTAGGTTTTTATTTGTTCATTTGTGGCATGATGTAAGGATTCAGCTTAATTTAGGGAACCAATTTTGCCATCAATGTTTACTAAATAAGCTACCCTTTTTTTGTAAATGTGTAATGTCACCTGTGAACACTTAGAACTGTCTCCAGGCTCTCAGTTCTGATCCATTGGTTTCTTTGCATGAACTTTTCCTGGTACCATGTTGTTGTTTCTTGCTTTGGGTTTGGTTTAAAATTACCATGGCTTTGTAATATGATTAAGCATAGGGCAAGGTGGTTCCTTACCCCACCCGCTTTGCTCTTTGTTCAAAGTGGAGGATATTTATTCCTCCAGAGAAATTTTAAGAATCAATTTGTTTCCAAAAATATTCTTCTAGGATTTTTAGGGAAGTCATATTAAACATTAGAAAAATCAGTTTCTCAATAAGGTAAGTCTTCCTATCCATCAATATGGTCTATTTTTCCATTTAATCAGGGCTTCTTTAATGTCCTTTAATAGAGAGTTAAAAATTTCCTCCATAAATATCTTTTACTTTCTTATTAGATAATGCCTAGGTAGTTCATCTTCACGGTGTGGTTTTATTTTCTAGTTGTTTATTGCTGGCATAGAAAAATAATATCGAGTGTTCTTGTTTATCAGTCTTATACCTGGAAACCTTTGAGGCTGACACTTGTAATCAACCTTTGTATCATCGTGTTCTCAGCATAGTTCTAAGTGATGTTTATGTGACGGCTGCCTCCACTTTTATGAAGGGATCTGCTCCCACAGTAACTTTTTACAGTTTGTGAAATTTATTCATTTGAAGAGAGAAAAGGGAGAGGGATAAAATGAACATCTCCTCCTCAAAAGCTAATCGCAATGATCGCCCGACTCTGCAGTGGAGCCTCCTCAAGAAAACATCAGGAGGCCGATGGCCAGATCATTAAGAGTGTTTTGGGCTCTGATGCTCCTGATGAAGATTTGCTGACTCTGAAATGTTTGCACAGGTAATGGGACACAATAACTAACTACATTGTATATTGACAAAATAAAAATAAATAAAAAATTTAAAAAAAAAATGTTTGCACAGACCTGGGCCACCTTGCATGAGCAGTGACTGGCTGAGCAGCATTTGTGGAACTTTCAGTTTCTTTGGGTGACAAAGATAATGTTTAACATTTTGCACGGAAAACCCAAGAAATCTTCCTCATAAATATCTATCCTCTGAGAACTTTAATACTGAATCACATGTTCACAAGTATGACTGGGCTGCTCTTCACTAAGTGCCTTGCTAGATGCTAAGTGCTTCACATTTTATCACATTTTATCCAAATAAGAGCACTAAAAAAGAAACGTAAGTGTTCCCATCTTATTGATGAGAAAACTGAGGCTCAGAGGTGCTAGTCAGCTTCCTGAGGTCCCCTGGCTCATAACAGCAATGTGAGCTTGCACCTTCCCCATGACAAGGCCGTCTGTGTTCTCACTAGGATGGCACCTCAGTGCCTTATGTTTTGGAGTCTGTGGTAAATGGTGTCTTATTTTCTATACATTCATAATTGGATATTGCTGGTATAGAAAAATGATATGGATTCTATTTTGGTGTTTTATAGTTTGATTTTACTTTTCCCATCAAATGTTAAAAAGAACTTTGAGGTGTCCATACGAAAATGTTTTGGGGAAGGTAGAAAGATGAGTTGTTAAAAACAGAGCCTGTTCCTTTTCTCCCTTCTTCCCTTTAGGGATAGAATTATCCTCCCAGCAGAGCATTTGCCGGGCACAGTCTCCTGACCAGAAACCACGTTTGCCACCTCCCTTGTAGGGGGTGCCCTGGGACTGAGTTGGAGCAGAGATGGTGGGGCAATTCTTTCACACCTTACACGACATGTTCCTCATTGAGGAAACCATTTCCTTCCCTTCCTGTGGCCCGTGTGGACAAGGTACTGAAGAGCCACCCCTGACCTTGCAGATGAGGGCCAGAGGGGCTGCAGAAGCAGAAAGACCCAGGACACCTGAGCGACGCTCCACTCTGCTGTGCTGTGAGACAGAGAGGTGATCAAACCACTGAGATTTAGAGTCTCATTGTCACAGCAACTTTGCCTGAACCCTAACTAGTGCAGATCTTTTCCACTGTACATGGTGACAGGAATTTTACACACATTGATAGTTCGTTTCACTGTCACGGCAGCTGTGTGTCATGTGCTGGCTGTACAGAAACTGCACCTCAAAGCTGTTCCACTTGCTCAAAGTTTCAAAT
>NW_007734872.1:8892-10738 GCF_000696425.1 Galeopterus variegatus
TACTGACCGGTAACAGGATCGCAACCCTCGGTGTTGCGCCCGCACCACGCTCAGCCAGTGAACAGGAACTGGTCTCCACATGGGATCCGAACCCTCGGCGGGAGCGCCGCCGCGCTCTCAAGCAGCACACTCTCCAGTGCGCCACCGGGCCGGCCCCATATATATTTTAATTAAAAGGCCCAAGACAAACAATTTAGACATATTACATCTTTAAGTTTCTTAGGATATCATTGTTAAAGAATGATAACCATTTCTGTGTATACTTTTTAAATCCTTGGAGTCAGATGAGGTTAAATTTATTTTTATCTCTTCTTCTATTAAAGAAATAAAATCTAACAGATAATAAAATCCAGTTTATGTTCACCTGGGGATAGTCAAATCCATTTACGTACACCTTCCTCATGTCTTTTCCATGAAGATGGCACAACAGACTCTCAACTGCACTGACACGAGGAGAGGCACCAGTAGATACCAAATAAATGAATAAATAAAATGAAGAAGAGGTCCTGTCTCTCCACAAAGCACACTCCAGAGTAACAGAAGCATCTGATGTGTGATAACAGGGGAGGACTGGATCACACTTCTTGCAGTACTCGACAGGTCATCTAGGCAACAAACCAACCAACAGAGGAACAGTTCATCTCTCAGATGGAGAGAACAAATCTATGGTTATTACAGTGGGGAGGGGAAGGGGACATGTGGAAAGGGGAGAGGGGATTGGATAAGGGGTACAAAGAATAAGTATGACTTGTAACAATGAATATGTTAATAAAAAATAAATTAGGGCCGGCCCGGTGGCGCACTGCTACAGTGCGCTGCTTGGGAGCGCGCCAGCCCTAATTTATTCAGATCCCACATACAGACCGGCCGCTCACTTGCTGAGCGAGGTGTGGGGGCAACAACGAGGGTTGCGATCCCGTTGCCGGTCCCGGTCCGGTGCGGGCGCGACACTGAGGGTTGCAATCCGTTGCCGGTCATGAAAAAAGACAAAAAGGAAAAAAAATAAATTAAAAAAATAAATGTTTGATAAAATTCAGTGGTGAAGCCAAAAAAAAAAAAAAAAGTACATCTTCTTAGTGTCTTTTAAATATGGTCTTTTCTCTCCATTTCACTGCTGTCATCATCTCTGACCTGGATTACTTAAACTGGTTTCCACACAGTTGCCACAGTGATCATCTTTGCTGTTATATAAATAGTTTAATTGCATAAAAATACACGATCAATTTACCCAAAAAGTCAGTAAATACAAAGAAGCAAACTTATTAAATTTAATTTAAATGCACTCAAAAACATTCCTCCCACAAACATAACTGAATACATTGGTATATACACACCCAGACATTTCTCCTTTTTAATGTAACCTCACCACCCTCTAAAATACACAATCCAATTTTCTATTCTGGTTAGTCACTTGCTTTTCATTAAGAAATAAATCATAAAAACCTTTATCACTAATCACTAAATACAAATTTTAATGATCACTTTAAAGGATATACCATAAGTTATTTAAACAATGTACAAGCAAACTTCAAAAGTTTATGGGAAAGTAGAATTAAAGATAATACGAATCATCCCATGAAATTTTTGAACTACACTCCTCCTACTACTGAAGAAAATTTTGGTTTCTATCAAATTGCTATGTTTATAAAGAATATGGGGAAAAACCTCCTGTCCTTACATTTCAATGTTTCTTTCCAATTTTTTTTTTATGTTAAATTCCTAAAAATTGGGTTAAGAAACAAGAACTGTTTAGGGAGGGCCGGCCCGGTGGCGCACTGCTACAGTGCACCGCTTGGGAGCGCGGCCGCACTCCCGCCGAGGGTTCGGATCCTACATACAGACCGGT
>NW_007734872.1:11738-17277 GCF_000696425.1 Galeopterus variegatus
TCTCTTCTGTTTTCTGGAAGAGTTTGTGTAAAATTGGTGTTGTTTCTCCCTCCAGTGCTTGGTAGAATTCCCCAGCAAAGCCATCTGGCCCTGGAATTTTCTTTATTGGAAGGTTTTAACTGAAGCCTTCAATTTCCTTAATAAATATGGATCTAATCAGGCTTGTATTTGTTCTTGCTTTAGCTTTGAGAGTTTGTGACTTTCAGGAAATTCGTCCATTTCATTGAGGTGGTTGAGTATATGTCATCTAGTTATTTATAATATTTTCATATTAACTTTTTAATGCCTATGGGTCTATAATAAAATTTTCTCAATTTCTTTTTAAAATTTTTATTGTTGTTTATGACTATTCTTCTTAATTAGGTTTGATACCAAGAGATACTTAACTGTCTCTAAGATTCAAATTCGTTTTGCAGAAGGAAGGTGAATTTTTGGTGAATTCAGGCCATCACATACATTCTGAAGGTAATTCCGGAAGAGGTTACATGAAAGCTGTGACTACGCCAGCAGCTCTGGTGTGAGTCCTCAGCCCCTAGAAGAACCATGGGAAAAAATGGCATTGACTGGCATGTGTGGGCTTTAGGGTGCTTATTAATAATGTGTACAGGGCTGGCCATATAAGCCATATAGAATACCATCCCCAAACCCCACCTCTCCTAAACTAACATAATAATGGAAAAAGCAAATTTGAAAAATGACTTAAATTTTATTCTTTATGTATTCATCTTTTTATTTACCTTTTTCCTCCAGAATTGTTACACTTCTCTTTGTGCAACGGAGATGCAAAAAAGGATTACTCGAAGCACCATGAATGCGATGAGAAGCCTGAAGGGACTGCACCTCAGCAACTCCTCTGTAAGGAGAAAACTGGGTACAGCCCTAATCCAAAGTTAGCTTCTGTTTTTTATTGTAAAGACAAGGAAGTTTCACAAGAAAAATCAGTTGANTCCCGCTCACTGGCTGAGCGAGGTGCGGGTGCAGCACTGGGGGTTGCGATCCCGTTGCCGGACACAAAAAAAGAAAAAAAAAAAAAAAGAACTGTTTAGGGGTTTTTAATATATATTACAAGATTCTTTCCATGGAAGCTATAGCATGTTACATCCTGACCTGGGCCTATGCCAGTGGTTTCCAACCTAGTGGCACATTAGTGTCACCAGGGGACTGTAAAAAATACTGACGGTCCAACCCAGGACCAGATAATCTAAGGTTATGGGATTAAGGAGGGGCCCAAGGTAATGCTGGCCCCATAAAATTAATCGGGGAATGTTCCCTCTCTTCTGTTTTCTGGAAGAGTTTGTGTAGAATTGGTGTTGTTTCTCCCTCCAGTGCTTGGTAGAATTCCCCAGCAAAGCCATCTGGCCCTGGAATTTTCTTTATTGGAAGGTTTTAACTGAAGCCTTCAATTTCCTTAATAAATATGGATCTAATCAGGCTTGTATTTGTTCTTGCTTTAGCTTTGAGAGTTTGTGACTTTCAGGAAATTCGTCCATTTCATTGAGGTGGTTGAGTATATGTCATCTAGTTATTTATAATATTTTCATATTAACTTTTTAATGCCTATGGGTCTATAATAAAATTTTCTCAATTTCTTTTTAAAATTTTTATTGTTGTTTATGACTATTCTTCTTAATTAGGTTTGATACCAAGAGATACTTAACTGTCTCTAAGATTCAAATTCATTTTGGTGAATTCTGGCCATCACACACATTCTGAAGGTAATTCCCGAAGAAGTTGCAGGAAAGCTGTGACCATGCCAGCAGCTTTGGTGTGAGTTCTGAGCCCCTCAGAGAACCATGGGAAGGAAGGGCACTGACTGGCATGTGTGGACTTTTGAGTGCTTATTAATAATGTGTACAGGGCTGGCCATATAAGCCATACATCCCCAAACCCCACCTCTCCTAAACTAACATAATAATGGAAAAAGCAAATTTGAAAAATGACTTAAATTTTATTCTTTATGTATTTATCTTTTTATTCACCTTTTTCCTCCAGAATTGTTACACTTCTCTTTGTGCAACGGAGATGCAAAAAAGGATTACTCGAAGCACCATGAATGCGATGAGAAGCCTGAATGGACTGCACCTCAGCAACTCCTCTGTTAGGAGAAACTGGGTACAGCCCTAATCCAAAGTTAGCTTCTGTTTTTTATTGTAAAGACAAGGAAGCTTCACAAGAAAAATCAGTTGATTCAATCATTTCAAAAGGACACAGAGACATGGGCAGTGTGACATAAGTTACCTATGGCTAAGTATAGCTTAAACAATGGAAACTAGTAACATCAGTAAAATTAACGTGACCTTCCAAAGTACAATTTGTGAAAAGCTAAGTTGGTCAAACTGCGATCATTATCTAAAACATAACCTCTCCTCAAATGATTTAAGCAAAGTTACATTCTCATGACTAAATCTAAGTATAGTTGTCTCTAAAGTTTCCACCAACAGACAGCTTGCCCCTAGCAAATATTTTTTCACATCTTTTCCTTCAGCAATTCTTAAAACCTCTTAACAGGATCGGTATGACAACCACCTGTTAGCTCTAAAATCACTAATGTATACAATGCCATACTTGAACAGTGATTAGAGTTGATCAGGTGGGCTGTTGCACGCTATCTGTAGACTGCTGTCTCCTAACAGAGGACTTTTGCCCCATACGTGCATTAACCTAAAAACCCTACTCTAAAAATCAAATGAGAATTAACATATATTTAATTAGAATTGATTAAATGGGCTGTTGCCACACTAACTGTGGGCTTTGGCCCCCTGACCGGAGACTGTTACCTCATACATGCATTTACCTAAAAAGCCTATTCTAAAAATCAAATGAGAATTTCTAACCTTTTACACAGAATTGATAAGCCAAATCAAACTGATACCTTAATCTGGAATAAAAGATTGAAGTATTAAAGTACCTGGAAAAGATTTACCTCCTGTGTTTCATAACCCACGTGGGAGGTTTCTTTTTCAGTACCCCAACTGACCTGTCCCTAACTGGTTAGCCCGTCCCATCGTGTGTTGGTTCCTGACAGCAGGAGGGTTTTATGTAAAAGGGCATCGAACTGTTCCAGACTCATCCATCTCCCCTGCTCACAGACAGAGGTTAACTCTCCGGGTTAGAATGCTGTCCTCCCCTTTGCCTTCACTGCAGCTACTACGGGCACTTCAAGAAGTTCATGGAAGACTCGTGTTATCTCTCTATTTTTCTACGTACTTTTCGAAGTGCCTTCCTATTTTACTGCTTTGAATCTCCTTGTGTGGTTGATGTCCTGCCATATGCACCACATGGAACCAAGAGGACATAAACTCTTGACAAGCAATCCTCCTATTCGATGGTATGACATTGGGAGCTGGCCAGAAATGATTCTTCAATTGTGTGCTCCATTTTCCCATTGAAAACCCAGGTTTGGGGCAATAACTAGGTCCCCAGAGCACATGATAAAATAGTTCAGTAACTCCAGGCCCAATAAGTGTCTCCAAGATCACTAAAGATCACATGCCCATCACTGAAAAAATGGTAAACATTTGGAAGTGTCACCCTGTTCCTCATGTGTGGGTGAACACAGCAGCCTGCTTGTTTTCTCATTAATTTTAAGGGCACTTTAAAGAGGAAGAGACCACAAGGGACAATTGCTTCATACAGGATGTTTCCTGACTAGCTTATCTGTAACCTAATCAATTCCCTTGTCTCTGGAAGCCAGCAGGCCCTGGCGATATCAATAGGCCAGCAGCTTCAGTGTGACAAAGCAGACATGACTCTCCTGGGTGGTGCCTCTCAGGTGGCCAGGGGCACAGAGGCTGAAGCACTTCCTGAAACATTTGACCTGGAGCTTCAGGACTCACTGTGCACAAATATTCCCTATGGGCCCCAAGTTCCTGTTAATTTCCTACATGGGAATCCCACTCGATCTGATCAGTATTAACTTAAATGCTTGAAGAATGGTGTATGGGGAGCAATAAATTTTCTGTAAAACTGCAAAGGAATAGAAACACTTTTCTTAAGGGAAGGAAATTGATTTCTTTTCTCGGAAAGCTTTCTCATTTCTATTAGCTGCTATTAGTTGGGGTGTGTGTGCGTGTGTGGGTGCGAGTGTGTGCATGCACACACTTTGGCCTGATATTGACCACTTGGTACTTCAGGTCACCACGAGTGACAGTGGTCAATGGAGGGAACCAGGTCTGTACAAGGTGTCAGAGCATTGGCTTGTCTGGGTGTTTGTACTGGTTTCTGCACTGTTAATTAACAGGCCCACCTCAGAATTAACTTGAGAAGGGGAACAGTGTTCAGGCATCGTGCAGTGCCCAGCCCCTAGTAAGTATCCATGTATGGTGGATGGTATTATTCACATTTGCAGTATTTTCAAGGTTAATTGTCTCTTTTTGTCATCTCTATAGACCAGTGAAAAGATAAGCTGAACTCATACTGAAGTATTCATATAAAAATTACTTCTCACATCTGTTATTTCCTTGCTTTTACTGATGAATGCCAGTTGTTAAAAACCTAACGCTACAATTGTTTCCTTTGGTTTATTGAAACTACATGCTCATTGGTTTATAAATATCCATGGATATGTCTGGAGAACAAATAGCAGGAAAGAAGCAAGGAGCTTTTGGTAGAGACTTTTCTAAAAGTGCGGGTGTCGTGCTAGGGCCCCTCTACACAGCCTCTTATCTAATCCTCGCTGCAATTCGATGAGGAAATTAGTAGCCACAGCAGTAAAAGTATGAAGGCATTTTCCTGAGGGGCCCTATTTGATGTCATCCCTATGTCACTGCGGAAAGTAAATTTAAACATATTTCAGGTGCACGCTCTATCTATAGAGAGCAGTGAGTCATCATGTGACAGGTGCAAGGTGGGTTTTTAAAAGGTGGAGAGTTCTAAATCCATTCTCCTTGCATTTTATTCAATCCTGCACTTCATTTTAGGAAGCTATGAACTCCTCAAGGGAAATAAGTGCTTTGTGACATTGTAACACTACAAAAAAATCAACCACAGCAGTGATAAAAGAAATGCGAATGACAATGAAACCTTACTTTCCACTCACTGGACTGGGAATATGTCAAAGTCTGAGCACCCGCCCTCAGCACTGATGAGGGTCTTGGAGGTGCCCCTCGCTGCTGCCTGGGACTGTTCTCCACATGGCAGTGGGGGACAGCAGTCTGAATGTGGTGGCAACAATTGAACAGGTGCTGATTTTGGTCCAGAGGGTCACTTCTACAGTTTGTCCAAAAAAAAAAAAAAAATAGAGCAGACATCTAAAAAATAATGATTTTTTATTGCAACATTGTTTTATAATAATCTTCAAAATGGGGAAAAGCTACATCTCAAAACTATCAACTCCTCTAAATCCAATTCTAGCTCGTTGGTCTAAGCCACTGTCATCCCTCACCTGATACTCACAGGGTTCTCTCATGCTTGCCACCCGAAACCCCCATCCCCCTTCCTCACCAACAGCCAGGTGCAAAATCCTTGAAAGATGACAAGGCCAAACCCAGCCTGACCCCTCCTGTGTGTGCAGAGCTGGGCTTGGGCCACGCTGGCCTTT
>NW_007734872.1:18422-20482 GCF_000696425.1 Galeopterus variegatus
TCTGTTTTATTATCCCATATTTAAAACAATGAAGGAAAGTCCTCTACATCTGTGCACATACGTGCAGGTAAGCCTGTGTACAGTGAAAAGTACAGGCCACCTACGAGGGCTCCTCAAAAAGTTCATGGAAAGATCTGCATTACCTTTTTTTTTTTTTTTGCCCTTTTTTGAGACTGGCCGCACCGCGCTCAGCCAGTGAGCGCTGTGAGCGCACCGGTCATCCCTATATAGGATCCGAACCCGCGGCAGGAGCGCTGCTGCACTCCCAGCACCGCACTCTCCCGAGTGCGCCACGGGCTCGGCCCTGCATTACCTTTTAATTCCATTTTCCTGTGAACCTTCTAAAGTACCATACTGTTACCATGAGCTACTTGTGCTGGAGGCAGAGAGGGAGTTTGGGAAGGGATAGGGGAAAAGACAAGCAAAAACCAAAAAGAAAGTTTTTAAAAAGCAACATTATGATATAATCCATTAATGTATCAATTTTAAAATATGTGTGTTTATATGTACAAAGGAAAAACTTTATATGTTGTCTCTTCTCTCGTCTCTTACATCAGGCTTACAAAACAATGGTAAATTCCCACTTGGTCTGATTCCTTGGATAATAGCCTCTCTCCAAAAAGTGAACAGAAATTTGCCAGTTATCTTTTCTTAAATGCCCTGTCAGTGACTGTTCCGGATAAGAAAACAGCACTTCTATATTCCAACCCCTAATTGGCATATGAATCTCATCAAATGAAATTTTAGTTTTTCTTTCTAGCTTGTGTTTTCCCTGGCGTAATAAGTCTATAAAAGTTTAAACTCAGCACTACTGCTCACGGTGAATAAAATATTGTTGCATAGAAAATTGGCTCCAGGAAATTAAAAATCGATACCCCTTGAAAACTAAGATAGGACAGAAAAGGTTGCTTTGTCCACATTGCAATGGCTGGGTAATGGAAAAAAGAAAAAAAAAACACTATTATATGGAGAAAATTACATGAGAGCACTTGTCAGCCTTGTATGAGAAACAGAATTGAGTGAATGAGAAAAATTAACCTTTCCTGTGTCATACTCAAGTGGCCATCTATGCAAGTCATTGCTCATTTGCGTTCTGTGGATTTACCGCTCCTAGTGGCAAAATCATTTGTTCCTGATTGCCCCAGCCTCGCCCTCTCCTACTCTCCTAATTAAGATCCCTTACCAAATGTTCCGACTTGGACCTTCTTTCTTTTTTTTTTTTCCCTTTTTGTCTCTTTTTTCGTGTCCGGCAATGGATCGCAACCCTCAGTGTCGCGCCCGTACCGGACCGGGACCGGCAATGGGATCACAACCCTTGGTGTTGCTCCCACACCTCGCCCAGCCAGTGAGGGGGAACCAGTCTGTATGTGGGATCGGAACCCTCAGCGGCAGCGCCACCGTGCTCCCAAGCGGCGCACTGTAGCAGTGCGCCACCGGGCCGGCCCTTATTTCAAAGTTACTTTAGTTTTAAAGCTTGATTCAAGATCTTCAATTGTATCTTAAAGAGTTTAAAATGTTTTACATTTCTGTTATGAATTATCCCAACTTAGGGATATTTTATATAACAGCTGATAATATGGTTTTAAAAAAAATGTAGGAAGACTGCTAATCTCTGGCTCTCACTTTCCAAAGAGGACATGGGAACATGGTTAACATGGGACCCGCCCTCAGGACCAGAACTGAGGGCTGGGCAGGCTGATGGGTGGTTTCATTTTCTCTTCCCCCCTGCCCAGTCCCTTGGGTTACTTTGGAAAACTATGTGATTCCCATACAAAGGTCCCAGTTAAAGAGCATTTGTATATCCAAGGAAATTTCAGAAATGGAAGGTGTAGATGAGCCATGCATTGCTACTGCTAAGGAATCTGGGGGAATGTAAAACTTGGATGATGGGGTATTCTATGGACATTTTCTTTCCATGCCTCCTCTTGCCACAGCAACTGTCTCAAGGTGGGCCAGCAGCCAGCACAGGCAGTCTTTCTGTCTATTTCAGAAACCATGTGGCTCGTGCCACTTGGCAAAGCTTACCCACAGCACACCATGTGAGTGAGTCAGCTCTCTGC
>NW_007734872.1:21217-22069 GCF_000696425.1 Galeopterus variegatus
ATTCATAAAAGCTTTTATACCCTCATTCTGCATCTGTCCTAAAGCTTTACCAACATTCCTCTTTCACAAGGAGCTGAGTAACTTGCCTAATTCACATCTCTACAAAGGGGCAGAGTCTTGTGTCAAGTCCAGAAAGTTCACCTCCTGGCTATGCTGCCTCAAATTAACTAGTGGTTGTCACACTGTGGTCCCTGGGCCAGCAACATCAGCATCACCTGCCACCTTCATAGAGGTTGGAATCTCAGGCTCCACTCCAGACTTAGTGAAGCAGAAACTCTAGGGACTGGGACCAGAAATCTGTGTCTGAACAAGCTCATAAAGTGATTCTATGCACACTCGAGTTTGAGAACAATGTCTGTCCCTCTTTCAGAAATCGACAGTAGCTTCCTAACTTGTCCACCTCTCCTATCCTGAAACCCCAGCCAAGCTGCTCTCCACATTGAAGCCAGAGTGATTTTTCTGAAAATCTGAGCTTGCTTGAAACCCTTAAAGGATTATTATTGCCCCCAGATAAGGACCAAAAGGTCTAACTAATCCTCTGTAGAAGGTAGGGCATGGTATGCCCACACTTTCAGCCCCAGAAACATATATAATTCTCCACTTCATTATTTGCTCCAGTCCCACCACAATCCCTTTATCTTTTTAAAAACACAAAGCCTTATATCCCTCACATCCTTTGCACCTGCTGATTCCTCTTTAAATACCCCCTCATTTCACTATTTAATCCATACACGGCCTTCAAAATCCAGCTCAAACCACACTTCATGAAGACTTCCTGGATTCACCAGGGAGTTTACAGTGTCTGGCATCCAATCAAAGATTACCAAGCATGCAAAGAAGCAAGTTAAAAAA
>NW_007734872.1:22439-26568 GCF_000696425.1 Galeopterus variegatus
AAAAAACTCCAAAATGAAGAGAAAAGGTCAACCAAAAAAAATTGCACTTAAAATTTTTCCTATATATTGTCCAGAAAATTTAAGTACAAATGTCATTATAAGTTTAATTATAGATGAAAATAAATCCCTAATTAGGATTTCTTAAAAGGTTAAAAAAAAAAAATTAAGATGACAATATCCCAAAGTGACCTACAGATTCAATCCAATCTCTACGAAAATCCCAACTCTCCATTTTTGTGTGTGTATGTGGCAGAAATAGAAAAGCCAAAACCAAAATTCATATGGAATCACAAGGGATATCAAAAAGCCAAAACAGTGTTGGAAAAGAATAAAGTTGAAAGACTCACACTTCCTGATTTCAATACTTAGTATAAAGCTACAGTAATCAAAATCAGGTGGTAGTGGTATAAATACAGACACACAGACCATTGGAATAGAAATAAAACTTAGGAAACAGCCCCATATATCTATGGTCAACTGATTTTTGACAAAGGTGCCAAGACCATTCAATGAAGAAAGAATAGTCTCTTCAACAAGTGGTGCGGGGATCACTAAATATCCACATGCAAAATAATGAAGCTGGATCGCTACCTGATAACACACACACAAATAAATCCAAGATGTGTCTAAGGCCTAAATGTAAGAGCTGAAACTATAAAACTATCAGAAGAAAAGATGGGGTAAATCTTCATGACCTTGGATTTGGTGATGTATTCTCAGACATGGCACCAAAAACACATGCAACAAAAGAAAAAATAGATAAATTAGATTTCATCAAAATTTAAAACTTGTGCATCAAAGAACACTACTAAGAAGATGGATAGAAAAAGAAAAAAGAAAAAAAGTAAATAGACATCCATGGAATGAGAGAAAATTTTGCAAATCATGTATCTGATAAGACTCTAGTATCCAGAATTTACAAAGATCTCTTACAACAGAAAGACAAACATCCCAATTAAAAAATGGGCAAAAGACTTAAATAGACTTCTCCAAAAAGTATACAAAAGGCAAACAAGCACATGAAAAGATGCTCAACATCATTAGTCACTAGGGAAATGCAAATCAAAGCCACAATGAGACACCACTTCAAACCCACTAGAATGGCTATAAACAACAACAAAACAGAAAATAACAAGTGTTGGCAAGGATGTGGAGAAACTGAAGCCCTTTACATTGCTGATGGGAATTAAAGTGCACAGCAGCTGTGGAAAACAGTTTGGTGGTTCTTCAAATAGCTACACAGTTATCACATAACCCAGCAATTCTATTCCCAGGTATACATCTAGGAAGAATTGAAAATGTTTGTACAAAAACTTGTATATTAATGTTGATATGAGCATTATTCATAATAGCCAAAGAGGGGAAAAAACCCAAATGTCCATCAACTGATAAATTAATAAACAAAATGTGGTATACACATACAATGGAATATTTATTATTCAGCCTTTAAAAGGGATACAATTTTGACACATGCTACAACATGCATGAACCTTGAAAACATGCTATGTGAAAGCAACCAGATATAAAAGGTCACATACTGCATGCTTCCAATTCAGATGAAATGCAGGAAACAGGAAAATTTCTTAGAGACAGATTATTGGCTGCCAGGCAATGGGGGAAGAGAGAACTGGGAGTGACTGCTAATGAGTATGGGATTTCTTTTTGGGGTGATGAAAATGTTCAAGAATTAGAAGGTGCTGATAGTTGTATAACCTTGTGAATATACTAAAAACCATGGAATTTGACATTTTTGAATGGTTAAAATTGTGAATTTTATGTTACATGAGTTTTACACAATTTAAAAAATTTAATAAAAAATATTTGTTATTCTGGGATATTTGTTAAAATGGGCAACTACAATTATGATAAGCAGTGGTAAAAAACAAAGATGCCATGAGAGCATTTTTAAAAATTGTAAAATATACATAAAATTTACCATTTTTAAGGGTATAGTTCAGTGCCATTAAGTATAGTCACATCATTGTGCAACCCATCACCACCACCACCACCAGGACTTTTCTCATCTTCCAAAATAAAACTCTATACCCATTAAATAATAAGTTGCCCCCTCAGCCCCTGGCAACCACCATTCTACTTTCCTTTTATTTTTTTTTGTCTTTTTTCGTGACCGGTAACGGGATCGCAACCCTCGGTGTCACGCCCATACCACGGCCGGCAACGGGACGGCAACCCTCAGTGTCGCGCCTGCACCAAGCTCAACCAGTGAGACGACCGGTCTCTATATGGGATCCGAACCCTCCGCGGGAGCGCCGCCATGCTCCCAAGCGCTGCACTCTACCGAGTGTGCCACAGGGCCGGCCCACACCATTCTACTTTCTGTCTCTATGACTGTGACTACTCTAGGTTCCCAATATTAATGGAATCATATAGTATTTATCTTTTTGTGACTGTCTTATTTCACTTAGCATAATGTCTTCAATGTTTATCCATTTTGTAGCATGTTTCAGAATTTCCTCCCTTTTTAAGGCTGAATAATATTCCATTGTACAGATAGACCATATTTTGTTTCTCCATCCATCCATCAGTCAATAGTATTTGGGTTTTTTCCCACCTTTTAGCTGTGGTGAATAACGCTGCTTATAACAAGGGTGTACAAATATCTGTTCCTATCCTTGCTTTTCAAAAATAAAAAAAAGTTATGATCGAGATTTTGAAGAAAGTTAAAAAGAAAATTGTTTTGAAAATACACAATTCAGCTTAGTTGAAAACCACCTGAAAAAGCAATACTACTACTTGCTTTAAAACACACACACACACACACACACACACGCACACAAGACATAAAAGTATCCATTGCAAATTTATTATGCATTAGGAAGCTTAACCTAAAAACCAACAGCATAGTAAAAAGATATGTTATCTCTGTTCATGGCAGAACAGGTTTCAAAATATATTTCCTTTTAAACATATTCAGTCAGTACACAATCCTTTATAAAAGTTGTATATATTTTTTCTGTCAATAACTTCATTACATTTATAAATACAAGATTTACAAGCACCCCATTAAAAAAAAAATTAAAACCTCTTACAAATATCTACATATATTTCATACCTATAAAACTTTCAAAGGAGTGCTCTGTTAGAGGTGGGCCCTCGTTAATGGTCCGTTTACTGGTGCAGCAAAATACATATAAATTTGTAAATTTTTCTTTGTCCATAAAACATCTCAAAAAATTAGCAAGACACTATTGTGAAACTTAGCTTCACTATACCATATTTTAGAAAGGAATTTGATGTGCGTATGCCCATGAGATTCAAAAGTCATATAAATAGACTGAAATAAAGATTAATTGAAAACAAATGCATACAACAGAGCAGTTAAGGCAAGAGTGTGATGGATGAGAAAAACTGGTTGAGAAGAAAGAAATGGAAGATGTAGGAAGGAGCATGATGAGTCTGAACCTGGACATCAACTCCACTGGTATCCAGTTACTAACTCTCATCCTCATTTAGGAATGGCCAAATTGTTAAAAAAAATTTTTAGGGCCAGCCCGGTGGCGCACTGGAGAGTGCACCGCTTGGGAGTGCGGCGGCGCCCCCCCCCAGGGTTCGGATCCCATGTGGAGACCGGTTCCCGCTTACTGGCTGAGCGAGGCGAGGGAGCAACACCGAGGGTTGCGATCCCGTTGCCGGTCCCCAGTACAGGCGCGACACCGAGGATTGTGATCCCGTTACTGGTCAGTAAAAAAAAAGACAAAAAGGAAAAAAAAAAAATTTTCTTTAGAAGCACCCTCCAATTTCTGTTGCCACCAGAATGGCTGATGTGTTTTTTTCTCCTGTAAAATCACCTTGGATCTGACCGGGACACTAGGTCCAGAAAGTTGAGTTGCAACTTCTACATGACTGAAATTTATAAGAAAAACGTCCATCTGGTAAAGGTAATCAGTGATCAATATTATTAATGTCCAGAGGTGTATATGCTGAATTTCATTCTAGCCAAGAATTGCAAATAAAGAAAATAAAGGGACAATAAAATTAGGTTTTTGTTTTACCTTTGAACAAAGGCAACATCCCTGATAATGAGTGACTCTTAAGAGTGGCCACTCATCAACACGTATGGGCTAAGAAAGAATAATTTAGAGAAACAGGAAGGAATTTTTCTTTCTTT
>NW_007734872.1:27397-28103 GCF_000696425.1 Galeopterus variegatus
AAAAAGGGCTTGGAAAGACTGCTGTCACTGTTACTCGAGAGTTATAAAAAGAAAGACATCCTTTCTACCAGAGATCATACTTTTTCTATTTGATTCCAGATAACCTTGAGAGTTGCACATTACCTTGTTCTAATGCATACAACTGAAAGAAAAAGAATGGAATAAAAGGAATGGAAGAGAAAGAATGAGGAGTAAGAGGAAAGTGGGCAGAGGGATGGAGGGGGTCAATTATCAAACTTGGCCCTGAAGGATACCAGTAGCATCTCTCCCCAGCACCAAGAAGTCTCCATGTGGTGTGGCTCTCTCCACAGCTCTCAGAGATGGTATCCGCAGAGCCTCCTTTCTGCTGAGTTTACAGCTCAGTGCACTGATTCCCAGGCTCCTCAAAGGAAGAGAGCTCCCAGATGCTGTTGTCTTGCAGCAGTGGCTCAATGTCCTCATCACTGCCCCGTTCTGGGGTGTTGGTCAGGCTGCCGCTGATGCTGTTGCTGTGTTTTTGAACTCCACTGGCTTTACTGTATTCAGGGATGAATAAGGCAACCAGAAAAGACGTAAGAACTATACAGGCCCCAAATAAAAATGGTGGGCCCGGGACGACAGCTCCCTGATGGATGTGGGAAACAAGTAAAGACAAAGCATTCAGTTAGTCTTTTTTTTTTTTGTCTTTTTCGTGACCGGTAAGGGGATCGCAACCCTTGGTGTGGTG
>NW_007734872.1:28559-32102 GCF_000696425.1 Galeopterus variegatus
GCTCAGCCAGTGAGCACACCGGCCATTCCTATATAGGATCCGAACCCACGGCAGGAGCGTCACTGCGCTCCCAGCACCGCACTCTCCCGAGTGCGCCACGGGTCCGGCCCTCAGTTAGTCTTTTAAACCGCAAGTTAGTCCTGGACAACCCCAAAACACACCACCAAAAAGTGAGTTTCTTATGAGAAAATGTTTCATTAATGTCAAGTCAAACTCTAATAAAGCTTGGTGTTTGGAATATGACAGAAGGCAACTAATCATTTTTTTTGCACCACCTAAATAGCTTAACCAAACTTTGAGAGTTGTTTATCTACAATCCCATCCTATGGCCTCAGATTGTGCATTTCTGTACATGAACATTAATTCCAGTTTTGTATAGAAATCTACACTAAACATTGCTTAGAAGGAAAGGGAAAAAATTTCAAATAAATACTAGAAAAAGCTCTCTAGCTCAAGTTTTAGGTCACTTCATATTTTATTTAGCCTGGGCTAGCCAGAGAATGGCATTCTGATCACACTGATTGTGTAAGTGAAAACAGAATCTGAACAAAGTTAAAACAAATCTTTTATATGAGACATTATGTCACTGAAATGATCTCTCCCTGATTCCAGGTAGCAACGAACACAGCACTTAGTGCTGTCAAATACAATAATAATATACAAGTTAAGAATGCTCTCCAAATTTAAGGTGACAAGATTTTGCTATAACCAGACACATTATCGTTACAAAATTACACATCACCAAATTACCTGCAGGGCAACATTGTCAGAGTTCAACTCTGGGCCCAACTCAGTCAGTTCCACGTGGAACATATAGAATATGAAGCCGTACAGTGCTGGCCCCAAGCCATTGCAGAGTCCTCTTATTCCAGTTATGATCCCCTGGGCAACTCCTAAATCAGAACAGAGAAGGGAGTCAGTCTTGTCAGAAAAGCACCCCAAGATTTGGAGCTTAACAGTACTTTTTAATAAACTATGAAATACTGATTCAGCTGGACTCAGTAGAAAGCATGCTGAGAAAAGTAGATTAGGAGGATTTTGCCCATATTTTCATCCATTGCACAAATATTTTCTTGGTTTTACTATATCCATTTAATGTTATCCTTACTCTCTGTCCTAAGATCTATAAGGAGATGAAATGACAGTGATGTTTCTGAAGTCCTTTGGGGATCGAATTCCCCGTACCAGCTAGATCTATAAATAGGAAATAATAAAATAAAAAATTTAATATTCCCCCATGATTTAAGGCAATTTTCACTTTTCTGTGGATAGAGATTTCCCTGTTCTGCTCATTTAACATGCTATTACAATAAAAATCTGCCCTTCACCTCTGGCAGCCACATGTGAATACAGAGCAATCCCTGCAGGCAGACTCCACCCTCATGGCTGTCTGTCTGCATTCTGGGCCCATCTCCCTGTAGATCTGCACTCAAAAATTCCAGAAGTGCCAATTTCTAGATATCTTTACTTTCTAACACTGCAGGTAAAAAATTAGCTTCAACCATATGAAATAGATATTTCTGCAAGTCAAAAAATGGTCACATATAATTCAGCCTAATACAATGTGTTTCAAAAGTTTCATATGCTGACATGTAGAAACATCTGTATTAATACATATAGGTATAAAAACAGCCAAAGAAAATTCATATCCCAAATGACAGGACAGGGTCTGTCAGACACCAAGGCAGTGCCAGTCATCCATCAGTTCACACCTTCACTTCAGACACAACACCTCCCGAGAATGAGCTACCCTGGGGTGTCACACAGAATCTGCGGTCTGCAAGTGACACTATTTAAAAATGAATATGAATAAAATGGCTAAATTCTGATGAGAAAAATAGATATGATGAATAAACTATCTTTTCCAATCTAATATTTTATTGAAACTTTTAAAAGGGCTGTTAGGCATTTAAAAAATTTTCCCTCTAAAATTCTCTACTTCCTGACTACAGTAAGGTGAGCCATTTGGAGATGGAGAAGAAAAATGATTAATTCCGGCAGTAGGAACTGCCTGAAAGGTAAGCAGAGGCACAGGAAGGACAGAATAAGATTCTACTCTCCACAGAGCAGTCTTAATTTCAATTTCATCTCTCACTCTGCATCCAATTAGAAACAACCACACAGATTTATTTTTTTCGTTATCCTCTCAAAGAACCATTTCTTTAATTAAGCTCACTGACTTTGAGTTATTTCAAATTAAAGAAATTTCAGTGATTAAAGTTATTAAATAAATAACTCATTCCTGACTGGACTATCATTATTTAATAGACATCTGTTAAAATGTGAGTATAGTCTGGTTAATTCTGATAGTAACAGACAAAAGAAGAATCAAAACCGAAAAGGAAAATTCTATCCCTAATTCTTAGTAATCTGAACTGCTGAGTCCAAGTTTTAAAAATATGAGTTTAAGATCCATGTAGGGAGGAAAAGAGAATTTTCCTGTTTGGCAAAGTTAATAGGCATGGATCCTTGAGATGAGACCATATAGCTGTCACCTCCTGCTGTCGATGTGGTGCGCTCAAAGCTTCTCATGCTTCCGGCAGGGAGGTCTCAGCTGAAGGAGGAAAACAGCCAGGGGCAGCGACCTCACCTTGCTGATCCGACTCTGCATTCCGAGAGACGAGGGCACTGACTGCTGGAAAGGTGATGCTGGACATGGCAGCCACAGTCCCCGCTGCCCACATCATCCTGCAATGACAAGTCAGGCTGTGGTCAGGTACAGGCCAGCCCAAGGAGCTTGCTGTTCAGAACGCAATCATCGGTGGCAAAAGTACAAATGTCTTCTGTTCTCTCATGTTAAGTTTTACTTATTTTTCGCCTTTTGAAAATGGGTTTTGTTTTGTTTTGTTTCTTTTTCGTGACCGGTAAGGGGATCACAACCCTTGGTGTGGTGTCGCCCGCACCGCGCTCAGCCAGTGAGCGCACCAGCCATTCCTATATAGGATCCGAACCCGTGGCGGGAGCGTCACTGCGCTCCCAGTGCTGCACTCTCCCGAGTGTGCCACAGGCCGGCCCAAAATGGATATTTTTTTTTGTCTTTTTCCGTGTCCGGCAACGGATCGCAACCCTTAGTGTTGCCCCCGTACNAGTCAGGCTGTGGTCAGGTACAGGCCAGCCCAAGGAGCTTGCTGTTCAGAACGCAATCATCGGTGGCAAAAGTACAAATGTCTTCTGTTCTCTCATGTTAAGTTTTACTTATTTTTCGCCTTTTGAAAATGGGTTTTTTTTTGTTTTGTTTTGTTTTGTTTCTTTTTCGTGACCGGTAAGGGGATCACAACCTTTGGTGTGGTGTCGCCCGCACCGCGCTCAGCCAGTGAGCGCACCAGCCATTCCTATATAGGATCCGAACCCGTGGCGGGAGCGTCACTGCGCTCCCAGTGCTGCACTCTCCCGAGTGTGCCACAGGCCGGCCCAAAATGGATATTTTTTTTTGTCTTTTTCCGTGTCCGGCAACGGATCGCAACCCTTAGTGTTGCCCCCGTACCGGACCGGGGACCGGCAATGGGATCGCAACCCTCGGTGTTGCTCCCGTGCCTCACTCAG
>NW_007734872.1:33102-37267 GCF_000696425.1 Galeopterus variegatus
AACCCTTAGTGTTGCCCCCGTACCGGACCGGGGCCCGGCAATGGGATCGCAACCCTCGGTGTTGCTCCCGCGCCTCACTCAGCCAGCGAGCGGGAACCGGTCTGCATGTGGGATCCGAACCCTCGGGCGGGAGCGCCGCCGCGCTTCCCAAGCGGCGCACTTATCCAGTGCGCCACCGGGCCGGCCCATGGATTTGTTTTTAACCTAAAAGGTTGCACATCACACTGTCAATACTAATCACTTCACGGGCTGGCACGCGGAAAGAAGGTCTGGGAAAGCTTCATTTATTTTACTTCTTTCAAAATATTTTCTTCTCCCTGGTTTCCCTATTACCATCTTTAGACATCAGCTTGATAAAGTTCATAAGGAGATTTCTTTTGTTTCTGTAAATATCACATTTTCCCCACTTTCTTCTTTTCTCCTTGTACTTCTCAGAGGCTCTGCTTCACACTGTGGTTTGCTCCCCCTCAACACAGCATAATGTGCCACCAACTGAGGAAACAGCCTGCTTCCCTTGGATGTTTATTCTTTTCTCAATCAAAGAGGCTTCAGTGTATGTCACTGTGAAGTGCAAGCAAAGTGAGGCCCCAACTGGGCTCGTGACCCACCTAGCCAGATGGCCTTCGGGATCGTCCTTATCGAAAAAGAAATACGCTTCATGATGACCAAGTCTTTTCAGGACAATGCTGCATGAGTATGACTGAATCAGCTACTGAACCAAAGTTCACAGGACCAAAATCAAAAAGAACAAGAAGAATCAACCAAGTTGATCTGGTAAAAAGTCATACAGAAAGAAAAACAGAGGAAGTAGTTCAAACGAAATTGAGAATTACAGAATGGGCAAAGTATTTGATCCCCAAATTAACCACTGACCGCTAAAGCATTTCTAGTTCCTCTAAATTTAGTTGTCCATCATGTGTGCAAAATGAGGATGAATGCTAATATTGAAAATGGACACTGGCATGCTGGTATGTAGCAACCAGGTACATAGAGAAACTTGCCACAAAATGAAATGAAACTCAGTATTCTTTTTATTTCTTCTTATTCCACAGGCTTATTTTGAACTCCCTTCCTGTTTATAGGAATCTAATATGCTAGTAGTAATAACTGCCTCAGCATACATGTGGTTTTGGAAGAGATCTTAGTGTTCACCTAACTCAAATGCTTTATTTTATAAAGGTTATGCTATTGCCCAAGGTCATTCAATTATCGCAGTTAAGCTTGCTATAATCAGTCATTTTTCCTGTCTTCTTGTTTTTAGACTACATGCAATGTCACTAAAAACTGGCAAATGTGTTTAAAAAGTAGATGTGAAACTTTATTGGGGGTCGGGGAAAGAGGAACACACATTCACTTAAGCAACGATTAA
Source organism: Galeopterus variegatus (assembly GCF_000696425.1). Lineage (NCBI taxonomy): Eukaryota > Metazoa > Chordata > Mammalia > Dermoptera > Cynocephalidae > Galeopterus > Galeopterus variegatus. Next base: position 34,472 of record NW_007734872.1, read on the forward strand.
GTGAAAGCCTGCTGAGCTGAAGGCAATCTTTACAAATAATCTGGAATTACCTAGCCCCACCCTTCCCCAAATTAAAGCCTAATGGCTTTTGAAATGTTGAATACACCAAACCAATAAAATAATCCCTGCTTCCTTCTCATCACACTTAACCAGCTGGAGCTCCTCTAAGATGCATCTGTCTGTTAGTTCATGAGAATCTAAGGGTGAGGCTTACCAGGCCTGAGATCCAAAACCGTACCAGGCTAGCTGGAGCATCTGGAAGCCCAAGCCAAGGAGGACAGTATTCTTATTCCCTAATGATCTCATCAAGATGCTAAGAAAGACTGTCTGCAAAGTAAAGGAGACAACCCTGAGAAACAAAGTGAACACACAGAATTTGAATGCAAGCTGTCAATGAAGCCCACTCACCAATGGCCAAGGACCTCTCAGGGCACAGTGCTTGACCTGTGACCCTGAGACTAGGTGGTACTGATGTATCTCTACAGGTGTGGAGTTTCAGGGGCTCCTGAACCGACTGTGGTCTCAGGGCCTTCAGCCTCCTCCCTGAGAAGCCTGTCTACCTGGTGCTGTGCTGGTACTTCCCAAAAAATCATCACAACCATTGAGCAGTTATCATGACTGAGAGGGACATATCTCAGTCTCTTTGAGAAACACCAGTCACTTAACTATCAGTGATCAGCAAACCCCTGCTGAGCATTTACAAGAATATGTGGGCTTTTACTGGCAGCTCAGTTTACTGGAGGTTCAAAGTTGGGACTGATATAAGTTTGATTTTAACAAATATATACTCTGCAAAATACAACTAGTTGAGACAGTGAAAAGGAGTAGGATAACGACTCTAGGATAATCAACTAACTAGGGTTAATGTAAAAAACAAATCAAAATCACGATCAACTTGAAAGTTTAACATAATTTACATTTGTTAACATGGTTCAACAAAGATAAAAAAAAGTAAAAGGCCTTTGCCTTGATGCATTCCCATGAGCCTTGTCAGTTATAGCATTTGGGTGAAACAGTTTCACAGCCTTCTCTTTTCTCAAGATAGTTATCACAGGAGAGCTCCACTCAGCCTGGTAGCCCCTGCAGGGAAAGCGCCTCTCAGCAGTCCCATATGACACAGTTAATGTACCTACACAAAACAGTAACTACTTTAAAGGACAGAGGCACTGCCCTGTGTAGTCCTACACTGATAATAGATGGAGAAAGAGTTAATGCTTTTTACTTGTTGCATACATTCTAATACAGTGATTCACATTTCTTCAGTCCTGGGGACAGCTGGGGTCGGAATAGTTATTGATTTTCATTTCTACTTACTTTTCAACATTAAAATAACACAAACATTCTTCTGGTTAAGTTAGTTTTGCAATATCTAGAGTTAGACTGTAATTATTTATGGTTTTGGTCATTGTAAAAGCAAAAGAATTGGCTCAGCAGAGTTACGAGAAATATTCTAAAAAGCACTGAAAGTTGTATTTAATTCCTCCTAAATCATAATGTCAACATTCTATTAAAAAATGAATGGTTTTGTGGACTATATCCATGTCAGGTTCCTGGATATGACAGTACCTTATACTTGTGCAAGATGTTACCATGGCAGGTGATATGGGATGGAGGTAGCAGTTTAGGGGATCTCCCTTAACTTTTATATGTGCCTTCCTGTGAATCTATGGTTATCAGGGTAAAAGTGTTTTTTTTTTAAAAAAAAGTATGGGTAAAATGACACTCACCTGAGCCACAATAGACAGAATTCCTACCATAGCTATGAATGCTGCAATTTTAACAGATCCGAAACCTATGACCTATGGAAATAAAAAGAAAACATTGTAGCAATACATATAAAAATAATTAATAAGACATGCTATTTTCTATTAAGATGATAGGATAAATAGCCGAGGAAAGTTTATAAAAACCAGTTGCAAAACAGGCAGTGCTGAAAGCTGAACCTATTTCACCAGTGATTTTTATCTAAATCTGATATAAGGAATTATTATAAGCAGGTACAACATAAATTACAAAGTATTTTTTTGGATAATATTTTTTCAGATATTTTTTCTTATGCTGCCAATTCAGAATTTGCTCATTAGTGAAGCCAGTGGCTCTCAACTCTAGCTGCACACTGAAATCACGTGGACAACAGAGAAGGGGAAAGAAGGTAGAGTTGAGAGGGGAGCAATGAGATGCTGGAACACACTAGAGACCAGCTAAGCAGACTCTCTGAGGGGATGGCCCAGCACAGGTAAGTTCTAAAAAGATTCCATGGTGATTTTAATGAGCAGCCAAAGTTAGCTGGCAATGATTTCTAAGCCTCTGACCCTAACAGCAGCTGTGAAATGCCTAAAAGTTTTATGTTTTAAGTATCAAGTTTTTAAAAAGCTAAATTACTTTGCCCTATATTGAAATTCTACAAAATATGGAAAAAGAACCTTAACAGTTATTTTATACAGTATTCTCATTTCATAAATGAATATTTTGCTTCCAGTCACACAAGTAGCTAAAGAAAGAGCTAGGGCTAGAGCCTCTGGCTGCCCAGTCCAGTGCTGCTGACATGGCTAATCTTCTATTACCATTTAATCATATGCAATAAAAAATAACTGGAACCTGAAAATGAAGTTTTTTTAGGGATTGTTTCTCAGCCTACATTTGTAAATGAACTTAAATACCATACAATTTAAATTTAAATACCATATAATTCACCCATCATAAGTGTACAATTCGGGCCGGCCCGGTGGCGCACTGCTACAGTGCGCCGCTTGGGAGCATGGTGGCGCTCCCGCCAAGGGTTCGGATCCCACATAC
>NW_007734872.1:37713-41577 GCF_000696425.1 Galeopterus variegatus
GAAAAAAAAAAAAGAAAAAGAAAAAAAAAGTGTACAATTCAATGGCTTTAGTATATCCACAGATTTGGGCAACCATCACTCCTCAAAGAAATACGGCACCCTTTAGGAGTTCCATTCCCCAGCCTACCCTTCCCCTATCTACTAATCTACTTTTTGTCTCTATGGATTTGTCTATTCTGGGCATTTCATATAAATAGAATTACCCAATATGTGGTCCTTTGTGACTGGCTTCTTTTACTTAGCATAATGTTTTTCAGGTTTACCCATGTTGTAGCACATTATCAGTCCTTCATTGCTCTTTACTGCCAATAACAACATTCTATTATATGGATAGATCATATTTATTAATCCATTCATCAGCTGATGGACATTTGAGTTGTTTCTACTTTTCTGCTGTTATGAATAACTTGTGTACCAGTTTCTGTGTTAGATATGTGTTTTCATTTCCCATGGGTATATACCTAGGAGTAGATTTGCTCGGTCATACGGTAACTCTATGTTGAACATTTTGAATAAGTGCCAGACTCTTCCACAGTGGCTGCACCATTTTACATTCCCACCAGCATGTGTGAGAGTCCTGATTTCTCCACTGTCCGGAGCCATAGAGCCCGGCTGCCTGCCTGTCCGGAGCCAAAGAGCCCGCCCAGCTATTGCCTCGAGGCCTCAGAGCCTTGTTTGCTGTTATCTTCCGTCCCTCCCCCTCCTGTGCACTATGGGTGTAAGTAACTTTGCAACTTGCCATAGATAACGGGAATTTTCCATTTACCGGAACAACCCGCCCTGCGGTTTTCTCAGTAAACCATCTGCTGCTCACTTCCTTATCTGCTGATTCCCTCCTGCTGGCTATATAAGCTGTGACCTTCTGGCTAATAAACGAGACTTGATCAGAATACTGTCTGGTCTCCATTTCTCAAGTCTCTTGTCCCATCCAATTCCCACTCCCTCTTCCAGGGTCTGTGTTGAATATCCCGCGGGTCAGGACACTCCACATCCTTGTCTGTTCTTTTAATTATAGCCATCCCAGTGCCTGTGAAGTTGTATCTCATTTGTTGTTTTGATTTGCATTTCCTGATGGCTAATAATGTTGTACATTTTTTCATGTGCTTATTGGCCTTTTGTGTATCTTCCTTAGAAAAACATCTACTCAAAATTCTTCACCAATCTTTTCTTTTTTTTTTCCTTTTTGTCTTTTTTCGTGACCGGCAACGGATCGCAACCCTCAGTGTCGCGCCCGTACCAGACCGGGACCGGCAACGGGATTGCAACCCTCGGTGTTGCTCCCGCACCTCGCTCAGCCAGTGAGCGGCCGGTCCGTATGCGGGATCCGAACCCTCAGCGGGAGCGCCGCCATGCTTCCCAAGCGGCGCACTGTAACAGTGCGCCACCGGGCTGGCCCATTCACCAATCTTTTCAATTGGGTTGTCTTTTTATTGAGTTATAAAAGTTCTATATATATTCTGGATACAAGTTCTTTATCAGATAAACAATTTTCAAATATTGAATGCAATTTCACCTAAAATTGCATATGTGTGAAAATCACTCTCAAAAGTGAACACAAATACAAAATATCATGGAATGATTCCAATTTGTTATAATTGGTGGTGGTGGTGGTGGTGGTGACATAAGCATATAATATAGGAAAAAAAGCTAAAAGAATAAAGTTGTCGCAATTGTTTATTATCTGTGTGAGGAGATGCGATATGATTTTTTAAAACCTTCTTCCTTGGGCTTTCCCATCTTTCCTACATTAATTTCTAAATTAAATGCATATTTAATTTAATGCATAGTTTATTTATAAATGCATGTATAATTTTCTACATTAAACACATATTGTCTTGACACTCTTCCCTCTAAATCTCTAGCATCCACCCACCAAAAATTAGCAAAGCAAAACAGAAATGCTTGGAAGAATGTTTTACTTATATGCTACATTAGTCTCATACTCTGAGGAAAACTACCAGAATGGAAAACTTAACAAAGTTTTCTTCAAAACTATTTCCAAAAATAGAGAGATTTATCTTAGGAGGAGTCCTGCTCTGCCCTAGTGGAATAAACCATCTGGAAAAGGCTTTCCTTCCAGTGAAACCAGTAAGAGGCCTGAGCAGGACACAATGGCAAGGTGGGTTAGGCTTGAGCAAACCCAGAGACCTCAGAAACAGTTGGAAAAGGGAAGAGAGAGAGAAAGAGAAAGAGAAAGAGAAAGAGAGAGAGAGAGAGAGAGAGAGTTTTAATTGCCTTAAGCCAATGATCGATTTTCGAGAACAAAGTAGGGTTTAAATTCTTAAAGAGAAAAACAGAGGAGAGGAAAGATTTTGATTACTGCTCACGAGCCATCTTCAAATCTACAGCAGTAGCTGAGCTATAGCCTACTGAAGACGACTCAGCAAGCTGGATGGGATGAGACCCAGGTCTGTGAAATTTAATGGATATCATTAAAGATTTAAAACATTATGATAAATGGATGTTTATAGCAGCTGTATTCATAATTGCCAAAACATGGAATCAACCAAGGCGTCCTTCAGTAAGTGAATGAATAAACTGTGGTACATCCAGTCTATTGCTAAAAGGAAATGAGTTATCAAGCCATGAAAAGACATGGAGGAACCCTAAATGCATATTACTAAGTGAAAGAAGCTAATCTAAAAAGGCCACATACTGTATGATTCCAAACATACCACATTCTGGAAAAGCAAAACCATGGAGACAATAAAGAAACCAGTGGTTACCAGAGACTGGGGGATGAACAGGTGGAGCACAAAAGATTTTTAGGGCAGTGAAATGACTCTGTATGATACTATAATGCTGGATACATATCATTATACATTTGTTCAAACCCATAGGACGTACAATACCAAGAGTGAACCCCAATATACCCTATGGACTTTGAGTAATAATAATGCGCCAATCCACTGTAACAAATGTTACAATGTTCCTCTGGTGCAAAATGTTGATAGTGGGGGAGGCTGTGCATGTGTGGGAACAAGGGGTATGTACAGGAAATCTCTGTACCTTCTTAATTTGCTGTGAACCTAAAACTGCTCTAAAAAAATAGTCTTAAAAAAAAAAATCAAGAAAAATTATGATAAGTTCTATTTCTGCTAATTCTTCCTCTGTATAATTATCAAGGACATTTTTTCCACAGTAAATATCTTACTATATTTTAAATCATCATTGCATTAAAGATTCCCTGTCTACTAATTATATGTCAGCACCTACATTTATAACCAGAAGCAAGTTTTTTTCTCCACAATGGTTTCCCCAATATATCTTTACAGATCCCAATCTTTGATTTTCCTTGTGTTCAAAGGCTACTAAAGGCTACTAGGCCTACGACTCACCTGTCTGAGATAGAGAAAAAAACTTGAATACTGTCCAGCTTCAGGAAGGTATGAAAGAAACACAGTGATGCAGATTAGCATGACAGTAGAATCTTTTCCAACTTTCTTCAATGACTGAGAATAAACAGAAGGAAATACATGAGAAGACAATACACACTAATGTACCAACACTGCAGGATACTGGCTTCACTATTTTGACCTATTAGTATGGATTTAAAAAGTCAAATAGATTATAAAAGGAAGTGAATCTTAACATTAAATCTATCACTATCTCTCTGTGAAAGTTACAAGCCCTAATTCCAGAGGTATATGTTTCAAATATTGTAACTTATTTTTTAAAAAAACACTTGCTCATCTTTGTTCATTACTGGTTCACATCCCTAAACAGATCTTGAACATCCTATGAACGGACCCTGAAAAAACATTCCTACAGAACCTTTCAAGAAAATCACTTCTTTTAAAGCCCTATTAGTACAGGGTTTTCATTAGATGTAATTTCACTCTGTTGTTCAAAATGTTAATATTT
>NW_007734872.1:42383-66095 GCF_000696425.1 Galeopterus variegatus
TTCATTACTGGTTCACATCCCTAAACAGATCTTGAACATCCTATGAACGGACCCTGAAAAAGCATTCCTACAGAACCTTTCAAGAAAATCACTTCTTTTAAAGCTCTATTAGTACAGGGTTTTCATTAGATGTAATTTCACTCTGTTGTTCAAAATGTTAATATTTGATTTGCCTGTAAACCTGGTAGACAAATAAGTATGCTCTAGTCATGGGGTCAGACCAGTAAGACCTTTTTGAATGTCACAACCTTGCTGAAGAATCCTTATATACATGGGATTGCTGAACAGAACCAAAAGGTACACTGTAATCAGAGGAATGGAAAGTGCTGCAGAGCTTCTAGGTCATCACACGATAACCCTTATGTAATTCATAGCAAAAGCAAATGTCTACTGAGACCTTGCTACATTACACACCAGACACTAGACTAGTTAATTTATTCAGGTGAGTTTCCATGCATAACTTGATTAGTGCATGATAAGGTGGGAGGTCTAACCAGCTGGCTCCCAGGCCCACTCCTGTCTTCCTTCTCTAAACACCTCTTTCACTGTCTGACATTGTGGCAAAAACAGAAAAGGCAGGGTCCCCAGGTCATGCCGTTACTTACAATTAAATTTTTTCTACTTTTATAAGAGAAAGAAATGGACAAACAACTGTTGAGATCCTTAAGGATGCATATAAATTTTTATTTGGTTGGCTTAAGAAGATATTTAGGAAAGTAAATATTTTCAAGTTTTTATTTACCGCAAAAGGGTCTGCTTGTTTCCAAGAAATCTGAGCTCCCCAGGAAACTGGTCTCATTTTCTCAGGCAGAGACTCTGGAACAGCCAGTAAGATGAAGCAGATGTCCAGAAGAGCCACCACTGTGGCCACCAGCACAACAAGGCTGTCTCCATAACTGGCAGAAAGGTATGCTCCAATGGCTGGGCTGCTGACCAGACTAGCTGCAAAGGTGGCTGAGACCTGTGGAAAAGCACACTCTTACTCAGGGTCCAACATGCTGCAGGTGCACATCTGCAGGAAAGCACACTCTTATCCAGGGTCCAACAAGTGCATACCTGCAGCCATCCTTCTCTGACTTTAAACAAAAGGAATGTGTTGCATACAAATTTTAAGAATAAAAGACAAAGTAATTTTGTTTTAATTATTTGTTTACAAACTGTTCACTAACTGGAGGTATCCTGCAGAGCTACAAAAGTAAAAAATAATGATGATTTTTTTTTGTATGAGGTATGAGGATCTGAATCCTTGACCTTGGTGTCATAACATCACGCTCTAACCAACTGAGCTAAATGGCCAGCCCCAAAATAACAATCTTATTAGACATAAAAACAGTGAAAACTTTCCCCATAAATGAAACATTCACTCTTTGGTCTTCTCTTTAATTGGGGAATGGGGATGTAGGAAGAAGGATATTAAAAAAATCCCTGCAGGGCTGATGATAAAATCTATAAATTACTCAGGAACTGTGCTTGATTTCACCTTCTAAAAACACTGCAGTGTTTCGTCATTTTATCTTTTGGTGACCATTTCATTAGCACTGAAGGGGGGGGGCTGTTATTCTTAGAAAGAGAAAAAACTATAACAAAAAAAAGAACAAAGAGATTTGTTGAGGGAGATACTGAAGCTTTTTGACTAGAGGACTGTGGATTTTTATCAACACTGTTACCATCTGACCACCGTCCAGTACAGAAACCACAAAGCCCATGGACCATACCTGCAACCTGAAGCCACACTAGGCCTCTTCACACTGCACACCTATAAGCATGTAGAATGCCCACTTTATTCTAGAATGCAATCTAAATGTTCAGAAGCTTAATGGGCAGTCTCCAAATTTTAACCTGAATAAGCGGCAAAAGCATATTTATCTATGTTAGTTATTTAAACTTCTAATGGGTTTTAATAGAAACCACAGAAATCATTATCTATGATTATAACTATGATTCCTGGTAAGCCAATTACATTCTTCCTTCATCTATCACTCCCCAACTGAATATAAAAATAAAATATCTGAAATTAGCATTACAGTAAAAATATTGTAAAAGCTAAAAACAAAAACATTTCTGGAGGGGGGAAAAAAAAGGATGAGGAGATTCCAATTTGGGGAACAGGAATTCCTTCATTCAATATTTACTGAGTACCTACTTTGTACCAGATGAAGAAAACAACAAAACTCCTGCCCTTCAGGTTCTCCCACTTTGAGAAGCTCAAGGCAACCACATAACTGCATTATAAATTGTAATCACATGCAAACACCTATGGGAACACTGCTGCAGGGTCCTCAGGTGCTATGGGAGCACTGCTCCAGCATTCTCTGGTGTCAAGGGAGCAATGATACAATGTCCTCAGATACTATGGGGTCTATGACTCCACAAAGCTGCAAAATGATGTGTCTTAAAACTTAAAGTATCTTGCTTGCTTTGTTTGTGTATTTATCTAAACCCCTCTTTCACTTAATATTCTATATAGCTCTGGTATATAAACCTAAAGGATGAGTTCACCACAACAAACTCTCAGTGAGCATTAATTTACTTCTTAATATGACTATTCACTGCTGCGGCCCTGAAAAGAATTACCAGTTTCTTGGTTTACTGGTAGAATTTCAGCAAGAAAGGTGCACATATTTTATATATTGTTCTTTAATGGGTCTCAAAATACTCCTCAGAACTTGATCGACCCATCCTGTAATTAATTGCAATAAATTTCCCTATATATGTAAGATAGACAGGTTGCAATCTTTTCTTTTTTTCCCTTTTAGTTCTATAATCTTAACATCTGGCGTATAGGGGCAAATGTAAAAGTAGTCAATGGCCAGCATCCTAGGTCCTGTGACAAATCCAGACAGTCTTATGTGCTGAGTCGCCGATGCTGGCTGGATCACACCTGAGCTTGGCACTGTCTCAACCTTGTGTGCGTCACTGACTTCTCTCACTGCCCCCGTGATCAGGCATTAACCCTAACTGCCATTTAACAATGAGGAGCTGAGCCACAGATGGTAACTAAAGTCACAGTCATTTCTGTTTCCAGACTATCTCTCTGAAATCTTTCCCTAAAGTACTACTGCTTAGCACAACAGTTTTGTAAACAGTTTTCCAGGTGAAAGCATGGATCAAAAATCTAATAAAATTGCAGGAAAATGAGTATTTCAATGGGTATTTCCTGTGGTATAGAAGAAAGCTGGCTCCTCACCTCCCTGCTGGCCAGCCTTTAGGAGCCCACCTTGAACATCCTGCCTTCTCTGAAGCCTTCCCATCAGCTTTTCCCTTTGTCCTCCTCCACAGCACCATGGAGATGTGTGCCCCCATCTCCCTCCCCATTTTAGGACGTGGCATTAGGGAGATTCAGGGAAGAAGGAAGGGAGAGAGAGCAGGTAGTAGTCAGAGGGCAAGTGGGATTGAAAGAGATGCTTTCAAACTACTGATGTCTAAAATCAACAAAGTAAAAACTGTTTTGTGAACAGCAGTAACTTACTTATATGTCTACCACTGATTCATGAAGTTACTCATTCAGTTAGTCAGCAATGAGTAACCACTTACTCTATTCCAGGAACTAGGATTTAAAAGAAAGAGTAAGACCCAGTAAGGAGAGAAAGAACCCGGGTTTTGGCCTTCAATCTCTCTCCCATCTATTCCCACAATCCAGCCAGATCATCTTTCTTCTTCCACCTTCTTACTGTGAACATTTTCAATCATGGAGAAAGCAGAGAGGATACAACACACACACCTCCATGTTTCTACAGGTCCAGGTACTGAACATGTGCCCACACATGCTCACAGGCTAACTTTTCCCTGAATCAATCAAAAGTAACTTGCAGAGTCATGACACTGACCAAAAATGCTTCAGCTGTCATCTTCTAATAGGTCTTTCTTCTCCTACATAACCACAATACCATTATCATGCCTGAGAAAATTAGAAAGATTGCCCAATTCTGAACTATCAAAAAAAGTCTCCTGCAACTTTTGTTATTTATTCAATAATTCTTTGCTGAATGAATGAATGTAGTCCTTTTTTTACAGTTACCATGTCCCAAATGAGTGCCTAAGACATACAACCAACCACTAATAGAACNCTGAATCCTTGACCTTGGTGTCATAACATCACGCTCTAACCAACTGAGCTAAATGGCCAGCCCCAAAATAACAATCTTATTAGACATAAAAACAGTGAAAACTTTCCCCATAAATGAAACATTCACTCTTTGGTCTTCTCTTTAATTGGGGAATGGGGATGTAGGAAGAAGGATATTAAAAAAATCCCTGCAGGGCTGATGATAAAATCTATAAATTACTCAGGAACTGTGCTTGATTTCACCTTCTAAAAACACTGCAGTGTTTCGTCATTTTATCTTTTGGTGACCATTTCATTAGCACTGAAGGGGGGGGGCTGTTATTCTTAGAAAGAGAAAAAACTATAACAAAAAAAAGAACAAAGAGATTTGTTGAGGGAGATACTGAAGCTTTTTGACTAGAGGACTGTGGATTTTTATCAACACTGTTACCATCTGACCACCGTCCAGTACAGAAACCACAAAGCCCATGGACCATACCTGCAACCTGAAGCCACACTAGGCCTCTTCACACTGCACACCTATAAGCATGTAGAATGCCCACTTTATTCTAGAATGCAATCTAAATGTTCAGAAGCTTAATGGGCAGTCTCCAAATTTTAACCTGAATAAGCGGCAAAAGCATATTTATCTATGTTAGTTATTTAAACTTCTAATGGGTTTTAATAGAAACCACAGAAATCATTATCTATGATTATAACTATGATTCCTGGTAAGCCAATTACATTCTTCCTTCATCTATCACTCCCCAACTGAATATAAAAATAAAATATCTGAAATTAGCATTACAGTAAAAATATTGTAAAAGCTAAAAACAAAAACATTTCTGGAGGGGGGAAAAAAAAGGATGAGGAGATTCCAATTTGGGGAACAGGAATTCGTTCATTCAATATTTACTGAGTACCTACTTTGTACCAGATGAAGAAAACAACAAAACTCCTGCCCTTCAGGTTCTCCCACTTTGAGAAGCTCAAGGCAACCACATAACTGCATTATAAATTGTAATCACATGCAAACACCTATGGGAACACTGCTGCAGGGTCCTCAGGTGCTATGGGAGCACTGCTCCAGCATTCTCTGGTGTCAAGGGAGCAATGATACAATGTCCTCAGATACTATGGGGTCTATGACTCCACAAAGCTGCAAAATGATGTGTCTTAAAACTTAAAGTATCTTGCTTGCTTTGTTTGTGTATTTATCTAAACCCCTCTTTCACTTAATATTCTATATAGCTCTGGTATATAAACCTAAAGGATGAGTTCACCACAACAAACTCTCAGTGAGCATTAATTTACTTCTTAATATGACTATTCACTGCTGCGGCCCTGAAAAGAATTACCAGTTTCTTGGTTTACTGGTAGAATTTCAGCAAGAAAGGTGCACATATTTTATATATTGTTCTTTAATGGGTCTCAAAATACTCCTCAGAACTTGATCAACCCATCCTGTAATTAATTGCAATAAATTTCCCTATATATGTAAGATAGACAGGTTGCAATCTTTTCTTTTTTTCCCTTTTAGTTCTATAATCTTAACATCTGGCGTATAGGGGCAAATGTAAAAGTAGTCAATGGCCAGCATCCTAGGTCCTGTGACAAATCCAGACAGTCTTATGTGCTGAGTCGCCGATGCTGGCTGGATCACACCTGAGCTTGGCACTGTCTCAACCTTGTGTGCGTCACTGACTTCTCTCACTGCCCCCGTGATCAGGCATTAACCCTAACTGCCATTTAACAATGAGGAGCTGAGCCACAGATGGTAACTAAAGTCACAGTCATTTCTGTTTCCAGACTATCTCTCTGAAATCTTTCCCTAAAGTACTACTGCTTAGCACAACAGTTTTGTAAACAGTTTTCCAGGTGAAAGCATGGATCAAAAATCTAATAAAATTGCAGGAAAATGAGTATTTCAATGGGTATTTCCTGTGGTATAGAAGAAAGCTGGCTCCTCACCTCCCTGCTGGCCAGCCTTTAGGAGCCCACCTTGAACATCCTGCCTTCTCTGAAGCCTTCCCATCAGCTTTTCCCTTTGTCCTCCTCCACAGCACCATGGAGATGTGTGCCCCCATCTCCCTCCCCATTTTAGGACGTGGCATTAGGGAGATTCAGGGAAGAAGGAAGGGAGAGAGAGCAGGTAGTAGTCAGAGGGCAAGTGGGATTGAAAGAGATGCTTTCAAACTACTGATGTCTAAAATCAACAAAGTAAAAACTGTTTTGTGAACAGCAGTAACTTACTTATATGTCTACCACTGATTCATGAAGTTACTCATTCAGTTAGTCAGCAATGAGTAACCACTTACTCTATTCCAGGAACTAGGATTTAAAAGAAAGAGTAAGACCCAGTAAGGAGAGAAAGAACCCGGGTTTTGGCCTTCAATCTCTCTCCCATCTATTCCCACAATCCAGCCAGATCATCTTTCTTCTTCCACCTTCTTACTGTGAACATTTTCAATCATGGAGAAAGCAGAGAGGATACAACACACACACCTCCATGTTTCTACAGGTCCAGGTACTGAACATGTGCCCACACATGCTCACAGGCTAACTTTTCCCTGAATCAATCAAAAGTAACTTGCAGAGTCATGACACTGACCAAAAATGCTTCAGCTGTCATCTTCTAATAGGTCTTTCTTCTCCTACATAACCACAATACCATTATCATGCCTGAGAAAATTAGAAAGATTGCCCAATTCTGAACTATCAAAAAAAGTCTCCTGCAACTTTTGTTATTTATTCAATAATTCTTTGCTGAATGAATGAATGTAGTCCTTCTTTCTTCTCCTACATAACCACAATACCATTATCATGCCTGAGAAAATTAGAAAGATTGCCTAATTCTGAACTATCAAAAAAAGTCTCCTGCAACTTTTGTTATTTATTCAATAATTCTTTGCTGAATGAATGAATGTAGTCCATTTTTTACAGTTACCATGTCCCAAATGAGTGCCTAAGACATACAACCAACCACTAATAGAACAACCATGGATTAACATTGCTGAGGTTCTGACACCTCTCCTATTCAAAGCTGGTGCACAGAGATTTCTGATTTTAGCACCTGTTTACGGTTTAAGGCTCCTCATGAGATCAGCTAACAAGAAACAAATCAAACCAACTTTTAAAAAAACTTTGCAACTGACAACTCATCTTTCCTGTTGATCTTCCAACCCTAAAACCAGAGAACAAATTACTAGCAATTTCTATGTCACTATTCTTAACTTTTAATAAGAGCCCTTTTAAAATTTCATTTGAGATTTCTGATTTTAGCACCTGTTTACGGTTTAAGGCTCCTCATGAGATCAGCTAACAAGAAACAAATCAAACCAACTTTTAAAAAAACTTTGCAACTGACAACTCATCTTTCCTGTTGATCTTCCAACCCTAAAACCAGAGAACAAATTACTAGCAATTTCTATCTCACTATTCTTAACTTTTTATAAGAGCCCTTTTAAAATTTCATTTGCTTTAGATTTCCTTTATATAAATCAATATTTACCAATAATGTTAAATCTGATGAATTTTTAATAGAATGTTAATTATTGCTCTGGTTAAATATATAGTCTGTTATCTTACCCATCCATAAGCAGTACTTCGCTCCTGCTCCTGAGTGACATCAGCTACATAGGCAAATATCACAGAGAATGTGACTGAGAAGACTCCAGACACAGAAATCATCGCAAAATACCACCTATAAAAAGATTATTTTAATTATCCAGGAGAGAAGCAGTGTATGCACACTTTTACAACCAGAGCCAAAGACAGCATGTAAAGAGTACAAACCAAGAAATACGTAAATATACATCTGTATCTATATATACTTAAAAACAGAAAAATAAAATTAAAATCAAGATGAGGAGAAAGTAGAAGCATAGTAATTCTGTCACTGCTCGAAAGGGGTCAGTATATGTGACCTAAAAAGAGAAAGAAATGAAGAGAGAAAAAACAAAGAATTAAGAGATTTAAGCAAGTGTTATAGTTTTAAAGGTAGCCAAGAGGATTAAAAACTTTTCAAGTTCCTAGTTTTAGCTAAGAAAAATGCATATGCAACAAATGATTTTAAAAGAGCTACACAAAAGCAGAAAGCATAACAAAAAATATTAATGTAATCAAAACCAAAAATTTCTACCCCATGCATAGATACTTAAAAAAAAACTTAGTTAAAATACCAGCAAACAGAATCTTACAGAACAAAAAGTGGGGTTTATTCCAGGATATAAAGATGTTTCAATATTAGAAAATCTATAATATAATTAACTATAACATTTTTTCTGAGGGAAAAAAGCAAATAATCTCCATGGATGCTACAAAGTCATAAAATTTGACATTCAATCTTGATTTTAAAAATCTCTGAATAAAATAAAAATAAGTATTTTTCAACCCCAAAGCTAGTCTAATGCCTAGTGATGAAACATTACAACACACTTTTTATGTACATGAAAAAGATTGAGTCCATAATCATCACTTTTATTTAACATTATTCACTAGTCAGTTTAATTAGCAAAAGCAGTGATCAGCATGAAAACTGGAAGGAAAGAAGTAAAATTATTTACAGATGACATTAAAATACCTAGAAAACCAAGCAATTAGAAAAGCCCATTTTGTAATCAAACAAAAAGGATAAATTGCATAGGAATAAAACTGCGATATACTAAAAATATATATTGGTCCATGTCGCAGTCTCCTGACATACACTCCTGAAATCCTTGGAATCTCCAAGTGCTGTCTTTCCATATGCTAATGAGTTGACTGATGGCCAGCAGCCCCTAGATAGCTTCAGGATGGAGGCTGGTCACAGAAAAGACCAAGGTGGGACCAGAGAGGGGAGAGAGCTGACGGTTAAGTTGATCCTCAGTGGCCAGTGATTTAATCAATTGTGCTGATGTAATGAAGCCTCCATAAAATCCAAAAGGCCTGTGTTTGGAGACCTTCCAGATAGCAAACGTGGGGATTTAAACTTCTACTTGCCAAGAGTGTGGCACACCCCAACTCCACAGGGACAGAAGCTCCTGTGCTAGAGACCCTTCCAGACCTCAACCTATGTATCTTTTCATCTGGCTGTTTACTTGTATCCTTTAAATTATCCTTTGTAATAAATGGGTAAATACAAGTGTTTCTTTGAGTTCTGTGAGCAGTTCAGCAAATTAATCAAACAAGAGGAGTGGGTTGTGGGAACCCTGATTAAATAGCTGGTTGGTCAGAAGTACCAAAACCCTGGACCTGTGACTGGCATCTGAAGACGGAGGGGAGCACTCTTGGGGACTAAGCCTTCGATCTGTGGGATCTGATGCTATCTCCAGGTAGATAATGTCGGAATTGAATTGGAATTGAATTGGAGGGGCACCTGGTGCCCGCTGCAGAATTGGTTGCTTGTTTGCTGGTGGGAACAAAACCCCCACACATTTGGTCACATAAGCCAGAGTCGGTCTTCTGTGTTGATAACTATGCTGTGGGAGCAGAGGAAAGCACACAGTCTGTGTGTGTGCTTCGTTTTTTCCACACAAAAACTTAACAAGAAATGTATACGATCTAAAGAAAATAATTTTAAGCTTTCAAAAGGACATTAAAAAGAACACTAAATCATTGGAAAAGCATGACATGTTTTTGGACATAAAGTCTCAATACCAAAAAGTATTTCATAAAAATTCATCACTTGGAAGAAAATAAAATGATTATGGGTACCCAAAAAACTCAGACCATGACAAATGTTGACATAAAATTCGTATCAGATAAACCAAAGGAAAATATTTTCACGTGAGCCAACAAAGAAAATCTATTAATAGCATTAAAACTAAAACCTCCATATTTAAGTGTATTCTTCACACAGGAAGAGCATGTTAGCAACGGGAATACTGGCCAAAATACCACCCTCTGGCTGCCAGAAAAACAACTGTTACATTTCATGTGCAAATTCCAATCCATCTTTCATAACTAAATGGATTTTGGTTACATGCTAACTACTCTTTCTCAATTTATCACATTTGGGTTCATTTTTCCCTTTCAAATTCATATTATGATTTAGAATAGGCTATCAGTTTTACTACAGTATACACAAAAGACACCCTGCCTATCATGATGTAGAGTATGTTCATGTCAGTGCCCCAAAGCAACGAGCTGACAAAAACAATACAAGGGTCTTCAAAGAGTTCATGGAGAGATTTATATTATCTTTTCATTCTATTTTCCCCTGAACTCTTTGAAGACCCTTTGCATTGTTTTTGAACCTTGTACATGAGCCATAGTGGTGAGAACAGAAGTTTGCTGGCCTACTCCCAGGACTGAAATCCTATAACTAACATCATGGCAACAACAGTGCCCTTAGAGGCTTCTTTTATTTTTATTTCTTCACCTATGCAACTTATCTTAGACTTAATTCTGTAATGTCCTCATTTCTCCATTTATAAAATGGGCATGATGGCAACTGCCCAAACTGCCTTTCAGTATTACCAAAGAGAACAAATGAAAACACAGGTACAGCTGCTTTGGAATGGTTAAGAAGTGCCCTGCAGATGTAAGTATAATTTACACGTAACTTAAAACAGTCACGATGGTGAAGGGCTGAGTCACTCACCATGGGCTGATCCTCATCAGCGGGATTGGGAAGCAGGTGAAGAAGACAGTGGCCAGGAGGAAGGACTTCCTCCCCCACACATCAGACAGAGCGCCGATGAGCGGGGCACTCAGAAAAGACAGCAGGCCCTGAAGAAGAAAATGGAAGAGAGGTTAGATTTATAATTTGATTCTCAAATTACTTGTAATTCCAGGTGAAGAAGACAGTGGCCAGGAGGAAGGACTTCCTCCCCCACACATCAGACAGAGCGCCTATGAGCGGGGCACTCAGAAAAGACAGCAGGCCCTGAAGAAGAAAATGGAAGAGAGGTTAGATTTATAATTTGATTCTCAAATTACTTGTAATTCTTATTTTCTAAATGCACTAGTTCCAATTCATTTCATTGGCCCCAAAACAGAACACAGGTTGAACACCCCTAATCCAAAAATCTGAAATGCTCCAAAATCCAAAACTTTTTGAGCTCTGACATAATACGCAAATTATCCTCCATGATGCTCACTGGAGCTTTTCAGATTTTGTATTTTTGGATTAGGTATGCTCAACCAGTAAGTATAATGCAAATATTCCAACATCTGAAAAAATTCAATATCTGAAACACTTCTGGTCCCAAGCATTTTAGATAAGATATACTCAATCTGCAATTTGAAACATTAAGTACAAACTACTATTTTTTCCCCCCCTTTTTGTCTTTTTTCGTGACCGGTAACGGGATCGCGACCCTTGGTATCGCGCCCGTACCACGACCGGCAATGGGATCGCAACCCTCGGTGTCGCGCCCGCACCATGCTCAACCAGTGAGCAGACCGGTCTCTATATGGGATCCGAACCCTTGGCGAGAGCACCGCCGCGCTCCCAAGCACCACACTCTACCGACTGCGCCACCGGGCCGGCCTCAAAACTACTATTTTAAAAAAAATTCTAACAAAAATTTTAAGCATGCTGTTAGAAAGTGCAGGAAGGGGTAAAAGAACCTGTTTTCCAGAAGAAAACTGAAAAAGAGAAATGACATGAAATATACACATACTTATGGTGTTCCTTAAGATGAATACACGCCAAGCATATGGGAAGAAGCCAGAAACTTTATTCGTTCTTATAAATACATATGGCGTATCTATTCTGTGCAAAGCACTGTGTTAACTAGTGCAATGAGGACACCCACATGGAGAGACACCTTACACCCTCAAAAGGATGAGTGTGCAAACACTAAATGTCCAACAGAAAAGTAGATTCTTTGATCAATGTGAAGTTTCTCTCTGCCCAGTGAGTTTAGGAAGAAGGAGATAATCCCACTTGAACAACAGAGTTGAGGCTAAGGGGAAGCGAGAGTGAGATAGATAACACCACACCGAAGCAGAGAAAGTAGAGCAACTCACATTTACTATTCGCCCACTATTTGCCAGTCACTCTGCCGGCTGGCCACTGTCATATCAATGTTGCAGATAAGGGGGTGACGGGAGAAATGGGGATGGATGAGACAAGAGTAGAGAAATGCTGATAAAAAAATGAAGTGAGTGATTGAGTACATGGGTGTTCATTATATTTGTCTTTTGTGTCCTGAAGTTTCATAACAACACATTTTAAAAATTCCTCAGAGTAACATACAAATAGGACCCTCCAAAATCTGGCTCCTGACACACATCCTATGTGCTGTAGCTATATGGTCCCTGGTCCGGTGCGGGGGCAACACTGAGGGTTGCGATCCGTTGCCGGACACGGAAAAAGACAAAAGACAAAAAAAAAAAAAAAAAAATTATCCATGGCCCAAGAATCAACCCTTGCAATTCCTGAGCCACAGGAGACTTCAACGGCATCTGGTCCGCTTTCATATCAAGAGAGTTAACAGATGAGGATTAAATGATTTTCCTTTAACTAAGAAGCCCTGTGGAAGCAGGGCTATAAGTTCAGGAACTGTGACAATCAGCTCCACGCATTTCGGAAAAGAAAACCTTTTATGTTGCTTCAAAATTAAATATAAAATACACGAGTATCTAGGTAGTATATAAAATTAGTCAAGAAAATAATGTAAAGAAATTTAAGAGGCAAGGCAGTAGAAATCACAACCAACACCAAAAACAATAACAAAAGCTTCTTAAACACAAAGAACACAGGAAAAATTTTTGGACAGTTCTGATTTCAGATTTCATACAATGCTTAAAAAATAGAATGTACACCATTTATAAACAAAAGATATGAATAGCCAAGTATTAAATTTATAGTTAAAATCATGTAGTTTTACAGAAAAAGATAGTCTTCTAGATTATTGATTTAAACTATATTTTAATCTACTCTTTACATAAATATTATTGAAATCAAATTCTTCGTGACAATAAGAGATATTGAAAATATGTTCTGGGAGAACCTACTGTTTTATTAAGATGCTAAAAAACAATTAAATACCTGCCTTTTTGGAAAACTCGTATTTCCTAAAAAATCAAAGGCTTTCTTCTCTCCACAGTTTTTTCTTTACTACCCAAACTGGTCCTAGATCCCATCAGACCACATTATCAGAGCTGTTTAGTGAGTAGGACATATTGCGCCTTGACTGACTAGGCCAGTACTTCATCAGTACTGAAGTTACAGAGCATAATTTATAAGTAAGAACAAAATGTTTAAAAATTAAAACTAGACTGACATCATAGCCCCAGTCTTTACCTGAAATATAGTTAATTCTCATTACTCAAAGTAGCTGTGCTCTCCAGCCCAGTGACAACCATCAGGCTGCCACTGGAAGCACCCTGGGTCCCCGAGCCAGGGCGGTGGGGGGCTGAGGGCCTCAGCCATGTCCCCAATGCCTGCATCCAGCCCACTGATGACCACTGAGCTGCCACCGGAAGCCTCCTGGGCTCCCCTGCCAGAATGAGGGGTGACACGGGCCTAGATCGTGCCCCACACTCCCTCATTACCCCTCTTCCCACCCTCTCTCTCTCCCCTTCCCCCAACCGCTCTGTAACACCTCAGAATGTAAAAATTAATTAATTAATTAATTAAAAAAAAACAAAGTAGCCATGCTCTATAAAGTCACCAGGAACACTCAATTAGTGAATACAAAACCATCACTCCTAGAAGAAACAAGAATGCAGTGTGTGGCCTTATTAATAACCTCAGATGGAAACATACAAAATAGGCCCTTCAAATTTTCCCCTGTTTTGGGCGTGTCTGCCAATCACCACAAACAAACAAGAATGCAGTGTGTGGCCTTATTAATAACCTCAGATGGAAACATACAAAATAGGCCCCTCAAATTTTCCCCTGTTTTGGGCGTGTCTGCCAATCACCACAAATGCATTGTGAGTATTGATTTGGGAGCTGGAAATAAACTTAGCCAGTAAGTGAATATGCAAATATGGGATCCTCAAATAATGAGGATTGAATGTACTTATTATGCAACCATAACCCAACAAGTACTGGAGATAAAACATGGTGTTAGCCAGTAAGTGAATATGCAAATATGGGATCCTCAAATAATGAGGATTGAATGTACTTATATTATGCAACCATAACCCAACAAGTACTGGAGATAAAACATGGTATGGAAGGCAAAACCAACAGTTAATCACAGTCACTTCAGTACAGTTAGCTTCCAAGTAGGTGCTTAAGGTGGCATAATTAATTGGCTAGTAATTCTGATATAGCCTTACAGGTTCTAATTTGACAAAATAGCAATTAAAGCTTACTGTTCAATTAAATGTAATTATCTAAAACATTTTTAAATGCATACAAAGAATGGCAAATACAGCTTTCCTGAAGCAAATGTGTATAAATTTTACAATTTATTTGTATTTATATAAGTTTTACAATTCATACAGCTATCATAAAGGTTTCAAGCACACATTTTACTTAAAACATGCAACCGGCAAAATATTTTTCTACACCAGTTTGGGTCAATATTCTTAAAAAGCTTTAAAACTAAAGACACTTTTTTGTTTTCCTTCAAATATTATAACTAACTTCACAACTGAATTTGAGGGGACAGTGGCACCAATGAAGAATAAAGTACAAAGTCATTTATTTATTTTTATTAACAAACATAAAATTTTATTATGAACATGTAAAATAGTAATTAAAAATTAAATGGAAATAGCAAAACTAATAGGAAAAAATGCCATGCATTTTATCCAAGATAAAGAGCTGTAAAAACAGAACATTTTAATCTATTTCAGGCATCTATTTTTTAAAAAATTTTTATTTTATTTTTAACTTTTTACTATGAAAAGCTTAATACATATACAATAAACCTGGCTACAGCAATCAACAACTCATGGCCAATCTTATTTGTACCTCCCACCCACTTTCTGCCTTCCCCATGGATTATTTTGAGTAAATTCCTGTATCATAGCACTCATCTGTATGTATTTCAGTATGTATCTCTGAAAGATAAAAACTCTTTTAAAAAAAGACATAACTGCAGTATATAATCACACTTTAAAAATCAATAATAATAGAATTATACAGTTGTAAAATGCTTATACTCTATTTGAAGTGGTATAATATTACTTAAGAGTAGATTGCAATAAATTGTAGATGTATACTATAAACCCTGAATCAACCTCTAAAAAATAAAAGCACATCAAATAAGCCAACAAATCAACAAAGGAGATAAAATGGAATCATTAGAATACTACATTAATTTAAAACAAGGCAGAAAAAGAGGATAATGGGAACAAATAGATGGAACAAATAACAAGATGGAATATGTAAACCCAAACATATCAATATTCATGTTAAAAATAAAGGGTCTAAATGCCCCCATTAAAAGACAAAGATTGTAAGATTGGTTTAAAGAGCAAGACTCAAATATACTCATATGCTGCCTCAAAGAAACCCAATTTGAATGTAAAGACACAAATAGGTTAAAGTAAAAGGCTAGGCCACTCGGGATTCCACGTCCAGAATGGCAATGCAAGGAGCTATGAGGACCTGTTCACCAGGAAAAATGGCAAAAATTACTTTTAAAGTTTCCAGAAAATGTCCTAAGGGCATATAACAAATAAAGAAACATTTATTCAAGAAAATCTACTAAATTTCAGTAACAACAGTGAGAATCTGTGGCATGTGCCTGACCCACTCCATTCCCCAACCTCTGAGCTAGTTAGCCAGGTGGAAGCTCTACTCTGGGAGGATGTGACCAAAAAGATGGGGCTCCCACTTCCTTTAGCTCTCAAATGATACAGTATCTCAACAGAAGAGGCAGGACACCAGCATTTCTCATCCCCTCTGAATCCAAGCTGCAAAGGCTAAATTCCTAGCGAGTGTGTCTGAGAATTAAGGGGATCCCTTCCTCCATCCAACCCCCACTCATAGGGTGGAAGCCTTACCCCAGGCACAACAGACTGAGGATACTAGAGCACCAACAGCCTTCACCTCAGCTCACTCCTAAGAGGTGGTTTCAGTTGAGAAACACAGAAGCTGGTGCCTGGAGTAGTGGCTCAAAGATTTTGCCCATGGAGAGAGGTAGTTTATAAGAAAACAAACCTCCAAAGTTATTTCCAAAAGAACCAACTTTATTTGAAACACTGTGGGAAAGTTCAAACTTAAGGTCATTGTCAAAAACAATGCAGATTTTGCTTGTAAGCAATTAAGAGGAGGCTGGTAGCTCTATGAGAGCAACAGGCTAAACTGATTGAAGGTTCTGGCCAGAGCAATGAGGCATGAACGTTTTCTGTACACATTAATAAAAATCAAGTGAGGCCTGTAAAGTATTCACACCGCTTTTACCAGTGAATCATTCTATGAATTTAAATCATTATGAATTTGTAATGTATTTTATTCTGACTTTGAAAAACCAGCTAAAAATTTAAATTTAAGTCTCCAGAACAAATAGTAATCATTTCTCCAAGTCCCACGTAAGCCTCCAGAGTTAAACTATTAAAAATTCCTTGTCTTGGTATTTTATAAACCACACAAAAATTGTTCTTACCTTTACACCTTGAATGAGACCATTCATGAGGAATGTGTGTTGAGGAAATGTTTCATGTAGAACCTACAAAAAACCAAACAAGCATCAAGACAATTTCAAATACAAATTAAAGGGAATGATTTCTGCCTTTATTAATGGCAGGCTATATAAATAAGATAAACTCTGAAATGAAAAGCAAGTATCCAAAAAGGTAAGCCCAGCACTTGAAGTTGCTTTTGCCATAAAACATGTGCAGCAAAAATAGTTTATTGGCTACTTCCCACAACTATCAACAACTTTAAGTGGACACCCACAAAGGATTATACAAACTCAGGTATGAACTCAGCTTCACAACACCTTGTTAGTCCAGAAAACTTCAAGCCTCAAATTTGCATTATAGTGATTCAAGACTGGCAGCACCTCCAGATACTTAGTATAAAAAACCTAAAATCATTCCTAATGAGGCCATGATTTAGGCTTCAAATTGACCACACTTATGTTTTTTCCAAATATAATGACAGCACACAATCAAAGATACCCATATATAAAAAGAAATAAAGACACCACAAGCAAGAAACAAACACAAAACAAAACTAAAAAAGAAAACAAAAACAAAAAAACACACAGAAACAGATTCTCAAAGATTTCATATTTTGGAATTACCCAACACAGACTTTAAAATGAATATGCTTACTATGTTCCAAGATATTGAAGACATGCTTAAAACTCTTGAACTACACACTGTAGAAAAGTAAATAGCAGACTTAAAAGAGAAAAAAAAAAAAAAAAATTCCAGAACAGAAGAAATGTATTAACTTAGGAACTCAATAGATATACTTAATAGAAGATTAGACATAGCTGAAGAGAGAATTGCCAGACACAAAAGTAGGCAGTTTTAGTCCATTTTGTGCTGCTGTAACAGAATACTGGGTAATATACAATGAACAGAAATTTATTGGCTCACAGTTTCAGAGGCTAGGAACTCCAAGATCAAGGTGTCAAATCTAATGAGGCCCTTCTTACTGCGTCATTACGTGATGGAAGGGCAAGAGAGAGTAAGAGGGGGCTGAATTTACCCTTTTATAACAGCATTAATCCTACCCATGTGGGTGCAGGCTTCATAGACTAATCACCTCTTAAAGGTCCCATCTCTTAATTCTGTTACAATGGCAATTAAATTTCAACATGGGTGTTGGAGGGGACAAACATTCAAACGATAGCATAAGCCAAAAGCAGCTATTCAAATCACAGCATAAGCCATAAAGAAGCTGAAGAGACAAAAAAGAGTAAGAGACACAGGATCTAAAAAGGAAGTCTGACACAAGTTCAATTAAACTTGTCCTAAACGGAGAATGAGGCAGAGAGAATACTTTCAGAGCCAATGGCTGAGAATGTACCAAAACTGATGAAAGACATCCATGCAGAGATTAAAATGGCCTAACAAATTCTTAGTACAAAAAGAAATCTATACTCATAATAAAATTAAAACTACAGGACTCATCCCCACAGCTGCTGTGCTGGAGCCTGGCAAGCCTGGGAAAGAGAAGCCTGGGTAACGGAAACGTTTTAAGCTCCTAGGAATTTTAGATGTTGAAAACATTCCCGGTTCTATCTGTATGTGTTTGAGGAACCTCCATACTGTTTTCCATAATGGCTGCACTAATTTACTGTCCCACCAAGAGTGTAGAAAGGTTCCCCCTTCTCCGCATTCTCACCAGCACTTGTTACTCTGTCTTTTTGATAACAGCCAGTCTAACTGGGGTGAGATAATATTTCAATGTGGTTTTGATATACATTTCATTAATGATTAGTGATTTTAAGTATTTTTTCACGTACCTGTTTGCCATCTGTATGTCTTTGAGAAATGTCTATCCAGCTCCATTGCCCATTTTCCAATGTGGTTTTGATATACATTTCATTAATGATTAGTGATTTTAAGTATTTTTTCACGTACCTGTTGGCCATCTGTATGTCTTTGAGAAATGTCTATCCAGCTCCATTGCCCATTTTCCAAACAGGTTACTTGTTTTTTTTACTGTTAAGTTGTTTGAGTTCCTTCTATATTCTGGATGTTAATCCCTTGTTGGATGCATAGTTTGGAAATATTTTCTCCCATTCTGTAGGTTGTCTTTTCACTCTGTTGATTGTTTCCTTTGCTGTGCAGAAGATTTCTAGTTTCATATAACCCCATTTGTTTATTTATTTCTTTTTTTGCCTGTGCTTTTGAGTTCTTAGTCATAAAGTGTTTGTCTAGTCCTACATCCTAAATTGTTTCCCCTATGTTTTCTTCTAGGAGTTAGTTTCAGGTCTTATATTTAAGTCAAAGGCCAATTCTTAAAAGTAGCCAGAGAAAGACAGATTGCCTTCAAAGGAGCAAGAGTTGAACTAATGGATAGCTTATTAACAGCAAAAATGAAATCCAGACAGGGAACGTGATATCATCAACATAATAAAGAGAACGAAACAACTGCCACCCACCTAAAATGTCCTTCAAGATCAAAGGCATATAAATACACATTTTTGACCCAACAAAAACTGTAAGAGTTTACTAACTTAGAGACTGCAACTAAATGAAATATCAAAAAGATAAAAAAAAAAAACTTCCAAAAAAAGGAAAATAAACCAGATGTAAAGTCAAAGATACAAAATGAAAAAGAGAGCAAAGAAAATGGTAAAGACAAGTGAAAAGTGATTCTACAAAAGAAAAATAATGTGTTGTAGATTTTATTTTCAACTATACAGAATTAAAATACTGATACATTAGCATAAATCAGAAAATTGAATTCAAAGTGTTCTACATTCTTTTTCTATTGTGCATGAGGGTAAAAGCATTGATTAATATTAGACTTTAATGAGTTTGCCTGTTACAATGCCATACTACAAAAATAACAGGATTAGAGTAGAAAACTTGGGGCCGGCCCGGTGGCACACTGCTATAGTGCGCCGCTTGAGAAGCGCGGCGGCGCTCCCGCCGAGGGTTCGGATCCCACATACAGACCGGTTCCCACTCACTGGCTGAGAGAGGCGTGGGAGCAACACCGAGGGTTGCGATCCCGTTGCCGGTCCCGGTCCGGTATGGGGCGACACTGAGGGTTGCAATCTGTTGCCGGACACGGAAAAAGACCAAAAAAAAAAAAAAGAGTAGAAAACTTGATCTAGCAAGAGAAAAATTAGAATGATATAAAACTACTCAATGCAAAAGGCAAAAAGAAAGAAAGACATAGAATTGTGGTATGAAGAACAAAATAATATGGTTAACTGAATTCAAATGGGCTATACATATTAGCAAAAGGCAAAGCAGTGTTCCCTAAAACCAAATTTTAGATAGGATACAGAACCAAAGGATATCATATATCACTGGGAATCTATATTAGTACAATCTCTTTAAAAAACTATTTGGCGAAATCTCACTAAACTAAACTTTTGCATACCTATGGGCCAGCAATGTTTAACTACAAAAGAAAATCATGCTCACCAATACTAAAAGACATGTACAAAAATGTTGACAGCATTCCACCTGGGCTGGAGAACTACACTATAGCCACCGGAGGTGTCTAGACCACTGCTGGCAAATTGGCTATGACCTGTCTACACACTGATGTACTACTGACTCATATCGTATTCTTCAAAGTGTAAGTTAGTTGTTAATATGTAAATTTTCAAGAAAAGTTCACCAAAATCCATTTGATTTTCTATCTTCTCATAGAAAGGCAGAAGATCTCAAAACATGGGGCTTGAATTACCATGTCACTAATTGGCTAAGTAAGTAGATAGTGGCTACTGCTGTAGAAGGAGTCTGTACTCCAACTATAAAAATAACCTACTCTTACCCCACTTGTCACATTTACATTACTTGCTGCTATGGATTGAATTGTGTCCCTCAAAGTCCAAGTATTAGAAAATTAACCCCCACTGTGACAGTGTTAAGACAGTGGGAAATCCTACATGGTAACTGAAAAGGTGGGGCCTAGAGAAGGTGATTAGATTGTGAGGATCCTGCACCAGAAAGCAGATTAATCCATCTGATAGTTTAACGGTGGTCATGAGCATGATTCTGAGGGCTTTAAAAGGAGATCACATGAGGAGCTCTCTCTCTTTCTCCTCCATCTGCCATGTGACACCCTGAGTCACTGAACAGAGTCACCAACAAGAACAAAGCCCTCACCAGTTGTGTTCCCCAGACTTTGGCCTTCCCAGCCTCTGAAACTGTAAGCAAAAAATATGATTTCTTTACAAATTACCCAGGTATACTGGACCTCACAAGACCCAGAACTGCTTACAAAGTCAACAATTAAAACCAGAGCTGCACAAAAAGCCTTCCGCAGAGAATTAGCAACAAAGCAGCAATTTAGCTCAACCACAGGGCTCAAGTGCTGCTTCCCACAGGAAGTTCCCACATTTCAGAAGTAACCAAAGGACAACAAATTAGTTCCAGTGCAGAGTTTAAGTAGTGGGAATAACAAATAATCCAACACAGAACTGAAAGAAAAAACAAAACACCTACAGATCAAAGTTCTGATATTAACCAGTAAATGTCTAACATCACCAAAGAACACCTATAAAACCTAAAATGACCAGAAGCCCCCAGGCCTCTGAGCTGGGTGGTGGGTGGCCAAGAGCCTCAGCCACAGCCCCCCGACATCCACATCCAGCTCAGTGAGGACCAAAGAACACCTATAAAACCTAAAATGACCAGAAGCCCCCAGGCCTCTGAGCTGGGTGGTGGGGGGCCAAGAGCCTCAGCCACAGCCCCCCGACATCCACATCCAGCTCAGTGAGGACTGCCAGGCAGCTGCTGGAAGCACCCCGGGCTCCCGTGTTGGGGTGAGGACACGGGCCTTAGCCATGCCCCCCTGAAGCTCACATCCAGCTAAGCCATAATTGAGATGCTGCTGGAAGCCCCCTGGGCTCCCCTGTGGGAATGATGGGGGGTGCCACAGGCCTTGACCATGCCCCCCTTTCTCCCAACCCATCTCCCTGCCCCTTCCCTTCTTCCCCCATCTGCTCTGCAATATCTTAGAATGTAAAAATAGTAATAACAATAATACTAAATAAAGTTTTTAAAAAATAAAATAAGTTAAAAAACACAAAATTACATTACTTACAACAGCATCAAAAAACATCAAATACCTAGGAATAAACCTCATGACAAATCTCAGCACAGAAAAATATAAAACGTTATTCAGAGAAATTTTTAAAGACTAGATAAAAGGAGGATAATACCAGGTAGACGAGAAGACATGTCAATTCTTCCTCAATTAATCTATAGTAAATGCAAACACAATCAAAATTCTCAACAAATTATTTTGTGTATATTGAAGAGCTAATTACAAAATATATATGCACATAAAAAATGCCTAGGCCAAGGCAATCTTGAAGAAGAATCAAGCTACAGAATATATACCAGATACTGCTATAGAAATTAATACAGGATGGTGGTGGCACAAAGACATGTAGATAAACAGAATTCAACACTTAGAAACAAACCCATATGTACATGGTTACTTGATTTATGACAAAGTTGACACTGTATGGTGGGGCAAGAAGAATTTTTTCAAGAAATGATGCTGATTCAACTAAAATGCATCTTGACCGCTATCAAACACAATGATCTTTTCTATATGGATGGTAGACCTATGCGTTAACAATAAACCAATTAAGCTTTGTGGGTAGAAAAATTTTCTTAAACAGGATTTTTAAAAAGCACTAATTAAAAAAAATTAATTGAATTACATAAAAATTAAATTAAAAGTTAGTGTCATCAAAAGACACTGTTAAGAGAATAAAAAGACAATCCAAGGATGGGGAAAAGATATAAGCAATAAATGTGTTTGCAAATAAACACACACATATAAATGCAAAAAAGAACTTGTACCCAGATTATATAAAGAACTCCTACAAATAATAAAAAAAAAGGGCAGACAACCCAATTTTTAAAAAATGGATGAAACACATGAACTGACACTTCACAAAAACATATTCACATGGCCCATAAGTATATGTAAAAGGGGTTAACTTCACTGATCACTAGGCACATGCAAATTAACAGACCACAATGTATCCACCACAATGGCTAAAATGAAATATCAATTGTTGGTGAAGATGAAAAGCGTGCCTGGTTGGATAGTAAATTGGTTTAACCACTCTGGGAAACTTTTGGCAGTATATAGTGAAGTTGAACACAATCCTACAATTTCACACTTAGATATATACTCTAAGAAACATGTACACACACACATTCACCAAAAGACATACACAAGAAATATCACAACAGCAATATTTGTAATAGGCCAAAACTGGAAAACCAAATGTCCATCAACAATAGAATGGGTTTGTGTCAACGGTAATTCACTAGGAGGATTCACAGGACTCAAACTGTTATACTTACAGTTACAGTTTATTATAGCAAAAGGACACAAAAGCAAAATCAGCAAAGGGAAAAGGGACACCTGGCAAAGTCTGGAGGAAACCAGGTACACACTTCCAAGAATCTTCTCCTAGTGGAAACACACAGGAAGCATTTAATTCCTCCAGCAATGAACTGTAACAATGTCATGTGAAATATTATCTACCAGGAAAGCTTACTTGAGCCTATGAGTCCAGGGATGTTATAGGCACACAATGAATGACTGCAGTTACCAAAGCTGCAGTTTATGAGAAGGAAAGGTGTTCCCCATGAATAATGCTGTTTACACAAACTACACAAATTTGTACAGTAAAGTTCAAGGATGCAAAACATCAACAGCTGCATATTATAAAGGAGACAGACCTCACAGATTCTGTCCAAGCAGGTTACTAAACAAGTAAGACAAAAACAACTCTTGGGAGAAAAATAAGAAACCAAAGTTGTAAAAATTTATTATTTAAATGTACAGCTTTCAACAAAAAATGATGAGATATGCAAAGAAACAAGACAGTATAACCCACTCGGGACAAAATTCAGTTAATAGAAACAATCTCTGAGTGTCCCCAGATGTTAAATATATGAGTAGCAGACAAAAACTTCAAAGCACCTACTATAAATATGCTGAAAAACCTAAAGAAGTCAATGTTTAAAGAATTAAAGGAAAGCATAATAACAATTAATCAGAGAATAGGGAATTTCAATGAAAATATAAAAATTATAAAAAAGTCCTGGGCCGGCCCGGTGGCGCACTGGATAGTGCGCCACTTGGGAAGCGCAGCGGC